>NC_086450.1:138323893-138516393 GCF_028390025.1 Pseudophryne corroboree | reverse complement strand
TAAACTCTTTGGCTGGGCCATAATTCATACAAAAGGAAAGTGTCCTCCAGTCAAGCTCCTCCGTATGACCCATGGACTAACCACAGAGGTATGACATTTCTAAGCATCTCCAAAATAAAACAGTCACGACCTTTCTTCTCTGTGCAGTTGATTCATTTTTGCACATATTAAAGTTTGCTCGTTATAAAAACCCTCCACCAAAATTCATGGAAGAGTGATGGAGCCGCTGAATGTTTTACTAAAAGACTCCATTAGCCAGCAAGAACACACCTGCATGTATTACAAAACTGCACACCTATTCCATATAAGCAAGGTTTGCTCAACCCTGACAGATACTTCTCTGTTGTCTAGTACAACGTCACAATGCCTGCCGAAAGGGTGTAGTATTGTATGCCGGTGGCCGGGCTCCCGGCGACCAGCATACAGACGCCGGAATCCCGACCGCCGGCATACCAACAGCATGGCGAGCACAAATGAGCCCCTTGCGGGCTCACTGCGCTCGCCACGCTGCGGGCACAGTTTTTCTCCCTCCAGGGAGGTCGTGGACCCCCAAGTGGGAGATAAAGTATCGCTATGCCGGCTGTCGGGATTCCAGAGCTGGTATACTGTGCGAACTACCACCCCTGCCGAAATATTAATACTCATAATACTGGGACCTTCTCTGTTGAGCACTCCAGCTTCGTTTAGTAAGGTTCCAGCAACTGCTACTGCAGTGACTCTGAAATCAGGATTTTCTGTCTTGGCACTTACCTGTATACAGCCATTTACAGCACTAAGACCAGACTTGGGGCCTAATGCAGACCTGATCGCACCAGCAAAATAGTTCTCTGATGGGCAAAACCATGTGCACTGCAGGGGGGGGGGGGGGGTGCAGATATAACGTGAAGAGAGTTAGCTTTGGGTGGGTTATTTTGTTTCTGGCTGCTTTATTTTAACACTGCAATTTTAGATTTCAGTTTGAACACACTCCACCCAAACCTAACTCTCTCTGCATGTTATATCTGCCCCCCCCCCCCCCCTGCAGTGCACATGGTTTTGCGCAATTGCTAACAAATTTGCTGCTGCAATCAGGTCTGAATTAGGCCCATGGTCGACAGCCGCATCATACCATGCACAGCGGCCACAGTTTACTGGACGCACCACAGGATCTCAATGAATATAGCTGAATTATACCGGTAAAGTGGACCCCTCTCATGTGACAAATCCAAGAACACCATTTACATGATTCCATAACCGGGACTTTCATTTTTCATTAATTTGCTACCTGCAATTCCACATTTGCCATTTCAGTATTTACTGTAAGTGCAAAGAGAGCTCTATATATGTATAAATATTGTATCCTGTTACCTGTATGCCAGAAAAAAAAAAAAAGATTTTTTATTTTATTTGAAGGCGATATATCCAAGTACATATGCATGCCTGTGCTAATACATTAGACCAAGTTTGTATATTCACTATTTGTTGCTATTCATTTCTATGTGCTGAGTAAACTATTGTGTGAAAAAATGTTGTGTTTCGTTTTTTATATAAAGATATGATCTATATCCAGTTCTTCTGACGTGGCTTAAATTTGTTCTGCCATAACAGTATACTTTATTTCATATAAGCAAATTCTTAATAGTGGTCATCTTTACATGATAAAATCCAATTAGGTCTTAAAAGACCCTTGAATGACCATGTTCAGCAATTGGGAACTCCACTTAAGGACTGAATTAAATCCTGCTCAGTGCAACAAAGAGACATGTAGACAGATGTACACTTCAACAATGGAGACACAATCACCACCAATATGAAAATAATTACAATAGGTACTAAAGACTACTAAAGGTAGCCCAGTGACAGCGTCTCAGGACACAGAATGCGCTGTGTCCCCTATTTATCAATCTGAGAATCCAGGGCATTGATAAATGACCTCATGGGTATCCAGCAAACCCTCTCCTGCTTTGCTGGTCCTCACTGCTGGGTATATGTAACATTATCTTAAGACAGCCTTAGCTTTTGCAGCTTACAAATCTGACTTTTTTTAGTTCAATAGTGGCGGTAAAGTGCTATCATTCCATTAACTTAACTGTTGCACTTAAATTGTTAAAACTGACATTTACTTGGCACTATATTTTAAGGCCTTACCACAAGTGCCAGGCAAACACTCCAAACAAAAACAAACAGCAACGCACAAGCCCCTGAAATGGGTGATAGTTCAGACACAAGCAATACACAAGGAACATTTTATACATCAAAATAGCTGCCTGCGCCAGCAGTTCTCAGAATATCTAAGCCAGGAGGGAAAAAAAGGGAGTCAAAAATGTGGTACAAGCGTGAAAACAGCTTACCGTTGCTAACCATTCGTCTGGCAACTTCCCAGAGGACCAGACCAAAAGCATAAATATCAACTCTTTTGTAAGAGTCAAAACAATCCACTTGGATCGTCTCATCTAAAACTTCAGGAGCCATGTATCGCTTAGTCCCTACTCGGGGGTTATTCCCAACATCGAGCTGATTGGTTGATTGAGAGTGCATAACAGCCAAACCTGAAACAGAATGAACCAGACATTAGCACTGTAACAATGGACAATCAATAAAATCTGTATTTTAATAACTGTTAAACAAAATAAAAAAAAACAAAAAGGAGGCAGACTTGTATAAAGTCTGAGGAGAGCTTCAGAGTGCGACGTAGCTCAGAGTGACACTTGTGCCTAGTGCCTGTACATGAGTGACTCTGATAAAAGAAGGAGAATATGTTTGGAATGACAGGCAGTAACGAGGAGATACATATTACCATAACCCAAGTACTGGGTTGGTCTGGTGGCCAACTTACTGTATTTGCACTGCACAACTACCATGTATAATAGACTGGGTCTATACAAGATAATACATTACTGGAGAGCCTGCGCGAACAGAGACCCCTTAGTAACTAATTGCCCACACCCATAAACCAGCCAGGGTAGAGAATTGCATGAGGTGAGGAGATGCACTGCCTACTACAGCACATCATACCAGAAACTGCAACAAAGAAATCTAGGTTAAAATAATAACTTGTGCTTCAAAACAAAAAGGACATTAATAAAGACTGCCATCTGCTGGACATCTGTGATATGAAACTGAGGACATCCGTAGTTGAATGTTAGAATTCAGATTGCCAATCTGCAGTACCTAAACCAGTGAGAGTGACCGGATAAAACTTCAGGGGCCGCAGGGACTTCCCCCTTACCTTCAAAAAGGGCTACACCTTAGGCTTAGGGGTATATGCAATTGCGGTCGAATTGCCGCAAATGTCGAAAAACGGGCCATTTTCGACACAAAAAAAAATTCGACAATGCAATACAGTACTTTTCAACAAAAAAACGGACTTTTCAAATTCGACTTTTGGAAATTCGACAGTTGACAAATTCGACATTTCTGCAATGGTAAAAATGCGGCTTTTCGACAAAAGTATATTCAATTGAAAAATGTCGAATCGACACCAGTGCTTTTCGACAGTAAATTCGTCGATTTCCTTCCGCCTCACTTTGCTGGCGGTATGTAATAAAAAAAATTTACAACATGTTTTTTTTGGGTTTTTTTTTATTGCTAATAGCATATCTATTTATATTAGAAGGGATTAGGTACTTTGGTTTGTCTATTAGGATTTTCAACTATTATTTATATATTTTTTAAAATAATATATTTTTTTTTAACTGACTAAAATTGAGAGAGCATGGTTTTCAGTGGGAAGGGGTGGGAATGGGTTAAAATTCTGAAAAAAAAAATGCGTGGGGTCCCCCCTCCTAAGCATAACCAGCCTCTGGCTCTTTGAGCCAGTCCTGGTTGTAAAAATACGGGGGAAAAATGGACAGAGGATCACCCGTATTTCTAGAACAAGCACCGGGCTCTGCGTCCGGTCCTGGTGCAAAAAAATACGGGGGACAAAAAGCGTAGGGGTCCCCCGTATTTTTTGAACCAGCACCGGGCTCCACTAGCTGGGGAGATAATGCCACAGCCGGGGGACACTTTTATACTGGTCCCTGCGGCCGTGGCATTAAATACCCAACTAGTCACCCCTGGCCGGGGTACCCTGGAGGAGTGGGGACCCCTTAAATCAAGGGGTCCCCCCTCCAACCACCCATGGGCCAGGGGTGAAGCCCAAGGCTGTCCCCCCCATCCAGGGGCTGCGGATGGGGTGCTGATAGCCATTTGTAAAAATGAAAGAATATTGTTTTTGCAGAAGAAGCTGGTACTTGGAGAACCACAAGTACCAGCATGCAGGGGGGGAAACGAGCCCGCTGGTACCTGTAGTTCTTATGCAAAAAAAAATACCCAAATAAAAACAGGATACGCACACCGTGAAAGTACAACTTTATTACACACATGCCGACACACACATACTTACCTATGTTCACACGCCGACCTCGGTCCACTTCTCCATGTAGAATCCGGGGTACCTGAAAATAAAATTATACTCACCTAAATCCAGTGTGTCCTGTCATGTTTTTGTAATCCACGTACTTGGCAAAAAAACAAACCGCATACCCGATACCCGATGGGAGCGCCACGTCGTGGTACTCTCCTGATTGGCTATGCGCGTCTGAGCTGGCAGACAGCGCATCGCACAGCCCCTCCATTATAGTAAATGGTGGGAACTTTGCGGTCAGCGGTGAGGTGCTGACCGCAAAGTTCCCACCATTGAATATAATGGAGAGGCTTTGCGATGCGCTGTCTGCCAGCTCAGACGCGCATAGCCAATCAGGAGAGTGCCACGACGTGGCGCTCCCTGATTGGCTGAAGGGACCCTCTGTGACAGGAGTCACGGGGGGTGTCAGCTTTCGGGGAAAGGGGTCCCATGTGTAAACATGGGACCCCTTTCAGTCCGTGTGGATCGGGTATGTGGTTTGTTATTTTGCCAAGTACGTGGATTACAAAAAAAGAACAGGACACACTGGATTTAGGAGAGTATAATTTTATTTACAGGTACCCCGGATTCTACTTGGAGACGTGTGGATAGAGTCGGCGTGTCAACATAGGTAAGTATACATGTCGGCATGTATGTAATAAAGTTTTACTTTCAAGGTGTCTGTGTCGTTTTTATTTGGGTATTTTTTTTGCAGAAGAACTACAGGTACCAGCGGGCCCGTTTCCCCCCCGCATGCTGGTACTTGTGGTCCTCCAAGTACTAGCTTGCGGGGGAGGCTTGCTGGGACTTGTAGTTCTTCTGCAAAAAACAATATTCTTTCATTTCTACATATGGCTATCAGCCTCCAATCCGCAGCCCTTGGATGGGGGGGGGGGGGGGGGGGGGGGACTTGTAGTTCTTCTGCAAAAAACAATATTCTTTCATTTCTACATATGGCTATCAGCCTCCAATCCGCAGCCCTTGGATGGGGGGGGGGGGGGGGGGCGCAGCCTCGGGCCTCACCCCTGGCCCTTGGGTGGCTGGAGGGGGGGACCCCTTGATTTAAGGGGTCCCCCCACTCCTCCAGGGTACCCCGGCCAGGGGTGACTAGTTGGGTATTTAATGCCACGGCCGCAGGGTCCGGTATATAAAAGTGTCCCCCGGCTGTGGCATTATCTCCCCAGCTAGTGGAGCCCGGTGCTGGTTCAAAAAATACGGGGGACCCCTACGCTTTTTGTCCCCCGTATTTTTTGCACCAGGACCGGACGCAGAGCCCGGTGCTGGTTCTAAAAATACGGGGGATCCCCTGTCCATTTTTTCCCCGTATTTTTACAACCAGGACCGGCTCAAAGAGCCCGAGGCTGGTTATGCTTAGGAGGGGGGACCCCACGCAATTTTTTTTCGGGTTTAACGATTTTTGTGCCGTCCGAAAAGTCGAATCCTGGACGCACTTATCCGTCAATTGGTCCGTTTTTCGACAGCGGGACTGTCGAATCCGTTTTTTATTGAATATGTCAAATTCCGGCACCCGCCGGCCGGAATTCGACGGTCAAATTGTGTCGAATTTAAAAACGGGCGAAAAAATGCCACAATTCGCCCGGAATTGCATATACCCCTTAGTCTCAGTAAGCAGTTAAAAGAAAAAACCTCAAAGCAAGACACCAATGTGTAAGAACATATCAGCAGGCTAGTACCATGAAATCTGACAACAAACTAGGCAGGAGCTGGGGGCAGCAGATAAAGGCTTAGGGGGACACCTGTTTGCACATCATTGCCTAAACTGTTGCTGGACTATACAATGCCTTCCTAAAGTATTCACCCCCCTTGGCTTTTTACCTATTTTGTTACATTACAACCTGTAATTTTTTTTTATATGAATTTTATGTGATGGATCTGCACAAAATAGTCTAAGTTGGTGAAGTGAAATTTTATACATTAAAATTTGAAAATAGTCATGTGCATATGTATTCACCCCCTTTGCTATGAAGCTCCTCAAAAGTTCTGGTGCAACCAATTACATTCACAGTAGTCACATAATTAGCAAAATGAAGTCCACCTGTGTGCAATCTAAGTGTCAGTATAAAACACACCTTTTCTGAAAGGCCCCAGAGGCTGCAACACCACTAAGCAAGAGGCATCACACCATGAAGACCAAGGAACTCGCCAAACAAGTCAGGGACAAAGTTGTTGATAAGTACAAGTCAGGGTTGGGTTATAAAAAAAAAAAAAAATATCCAAATCTTTGATGATCCCCCGGAGCACCATCAAATCCATCATCTTCAAATGGAAAGAACATGCTACCACAACAAACCTGCAAAGAGAGGGCCGGCCACCAAAACTCACAGACTGGGCAAGGAGGGCATTAATCAGAGAGGCAGCACAGAGACCAAAGGTAACCATGAAGGAGCTGCAGAGTTCCACAGCAGAGACTAGTGTATATGCGCGTGTGACCACAAAAAGCCGTACACTCCATAGAGCTGGCCTTTATGGAAGAGTGGCCAGAAAAAAAGCCATTACTTAGTGTTAAAAATAAGAAGGCATGTTTTGAGTTTGCCAAAAGGCACGTGTAGGACTCCCCAAATGTATGGAGGAAGGTGCTCTGGTCAGATGAGATTAAAGTTTAACTTTTTCAGCCACCAAGGAAAACGCTATGTCTGGTGCAAACCCAACACATCCGATCACCCCCAAGAACACCATCCCCACAGTGAAACATGGTGGTGGCAGCATTATGCTGTGGGGATGTATTTCAGCAGCAGGAACTGGTAAACTGTTTCGAGTCGAGGGAAAGATGTATGGTGATAAATACATGGATATTCTTGAGCTAAACCTGTTTCAGTCTGCCTGTGATTTGAGACCGGGACGGAGGTACACCTGCCAGCAGGACAATGACCCGAAGCATACTGCTAAAGCAACACTCGAGTGATTTAAGGGGAAACATTTAAATGTGTTGGAATGGCCTAGTCAAAGCCCAGATCTCAATCCAGTTGAGAATCTGTGGTCAGACTTGAAGATTGCTGTTCACAAGCGGAAAGCATCCAACATGAAGGAGCTGGAGCAATTTTGCCTTGAGGAATGGGCAAAAATCCTAGTGGCAAGATGTATTAAGCTCATAGAGACTTATCCAAAGCGACTTGCAGCTGTAATTGCCGCAAAAGGTGGCTCTACAAAGTACCAACTTTAGTGCGGTGAATAGGTATGCACGTTGAAGTTTTCTGTTATTTTGTCCTATTTGTTGTTTGCTTCACAATATAAAAAAACAAAAACAAAAAAACAATATCTTCAAAGTTGTAGGCATGTTCTGTGAATGAAGTGATGCAAACCTTCAAACAATCCATTTTAATTCCACGTTGTGAGGCAACAAAACATGAAAAATGCAAAGGGGGGTGAATACTTTAGCAAGGCACTGTATATCCCAGACTGGCAGGCTCATCATCAGGAAACATAATAAGTAAAGCATCATTTTATTGGACATTGAAATACTTGCATATCTAGATGTAGAAAAGCATCAGTAACTACTAGCTACCAACCAACCAACCAGATGTGCGTTTTCATTTGATAACTACTAGAATTACTGTAAGATGATTAGAATCTGGTTAATTGCTATGGGCTAGATCACCAGTACGTAGTGGTTTGTCCTCTCGGTTCCGGTATGAATGGTCGACCATGTTATGGTCAACAGTCATTAGGTCGACCACTATTGGTCGACATTGACATGGTCGACATGGACACATGGTCGACACGTGAAAAGGTCGACACGTGAAAAGGTCTCGTTTGTGTAAAGTGACTGGGAACCCCAATTATTGCACCGCTTCGCTCGCCATGCTTCGGGCATGGTGCCTTCGCTCCGCTACCGCTTCGCTCGGCACAGATTACCGTTCCAATCGTAGTCCACGTGGATCGTAAAGTATGGAAGAGTTCCCCAAAAGAAAAAAAAGTTAAAAAACGCATGTCGACCTTTTCATGTGTCGACCATGTGTCCATGTCGACCATGTCAATGTCGACCAATAGTGGTCGACCTAATGACTGTCGACCATAACATGGTCGACCATGTGAACGGATACCGGTCCTCTCATAGGAAACTTCCATTACTTAAAGCCTTATTCTATCCAAGTAACCGTTTTATAGTCTGGTGACTGAGACAGTGCGATTTATCCAGACACCTTGACAATCTTTGAGCTGTCAAGTGTTCGTTATCTGTGAATGTTCTCCACAAAGTCGGTCTAACGTCAGATCCTTTAGTGCAGCTCTTCCTTGTGTAACTCCTTATTCTTACCTTCATTTTGTTATTTCATTCTGACCCACATATATTTAATTCTCCCCTTTGTCTCATTAACTACCTCCCCATTTCCTCTTTCCATTCCAACTGCTTCAGTCTTTTGTTTGCCCTTGTACAAAAGGCACATGAAGCAGCGTGGAATGGTCCCTGTGCTGCGGGGTATGAGAACAGTCATCTTGGTGAGGTAAAAATAGAACACAAATCAGTATTATAAATACAAAAGCATAAAGTTAAGAAATGTTCTGCGCTCACACGTGAATAATCCAAAAAAGCAATAAAGATATTTCTATATTACAGTAGCTTCTTAGACTGTTTTAAAGCAATGTTAACCACCCAAAAATATATTCTTAAAAAAATATTATGCAGATTACTTTCAAATCTGTGAGTTGAATTCATTCTCCTGCAACAGTTACTAAATAAACTGCCATATTTCCCCTGCAGTAATGAGCGTTGTTTATGTTCATAAACCTAAGATACAGTTCTACAAATGAAGGTAAATAAAGGTGCAGATCTGTGCCAGCACACATACAGACAGGGCAGAAAGGCACAGACTGAAGTTAGAAAACGGGATATATTTGATTAACCAAGCAGTAATTTAAATAGAAAGCATATAACTTTATCGAGCTAGCATAACATGCAAACACCGTCTTGCAGTGCACGTTGTCCCAGTTGCCATAGACCGTCATGGAAAACCACATACACTGGTCAGGGCGGGTGTACAGACAGCTGAGCGAGTGCAAATGAGCCACTTGCAGGCTCGCTGCGCTCGCCATGCTGCGGGCACGGTGGCGCGCCACGCTATCTATTCTCCCTCCAGGGGGGTCGAACTGTCGGTATGCCGGCGGTCGGGATTCTGGCGCCGGTAGGCTGGTCGCCGGGAGCCCGACCGCCGGCAAAGTGAAGACCACCCGTCAGGCCATATAGTGAATCAGAAAGTAGTGAAGGGGAGATTATTCCCCGGACAATCAGAGGGAATTAGGTTTATGTCTAGCTCCTAGGGATAGCCTTTTTGAATACTGTTTCTGTCCCCAAAATGACGGCTATACGATGAGGACACTTGTTGCAAGCACTACAGATTTTCTGAATTCTGCGTTTTCGTCCCACATACACCAACATTAAAGGCTTCCTTTTGTCAACCTGTAACTTCCAGGCTCGAATAAAGCAATGTGGTTATTTCAGCAGCCAGTAGTCGCTAGTTTTAAGAGGAAACTTACCTAGATCTGCTATACAACACTGCCCATTCTTCCTGACAAGAATGTTCTTGCTCTTTAAATCACGGTGAGCGATGGCAGGCTTCCCCTGGGTACCGAATATCTCTACGTGTAAATGTGCCAACCCACTGGCTATGGATAGCACAATTCGGAGGCAGGTCACAGTGTCCAGCGTGGTCACTTGCAAGTAATCATAGAGCGATCCCATTTCATGGTAGTGAGTAATTAGCCATAGCTGCGTGCTGGAGTTTCTGGAAGTCATGTCTGAGGCTATAAAACCTTGAAATAAAAAAAAGCAAAGGATTTAAAAATCAAGCAAAAGCATTCTGATATGTGGACATTTAACACAATTAGGTCATGAAGAATGGCATACACTTTGACAACTACTCTTTTTGCTTTGCCCCACTGCCTACCCAATGCAGCATATGGGAGATGGTCCTCTCCAAGGATACGTAAAGCAACATCTATCTGTTCCAGATATACGTTGCAGAAGACTCGACTGGAGGGTTCACAGAGAGATCACTCCTAAATGAGCAGTAAAGAAAGATTAGGCCTGTACTGTGTCTAGGATCTACGCTTTACAAGTAACCTACGTATGTGCCCATATGGTTTAGGAGATCCTGCTTGTTCCTGCTGAAAATAGTGCTATCTAGCAGGATCTGTAACGGTCACGTAGCTCGTTGAATGGATAGGTTTGCCAGCCAATCAGCGGAGCAACAACTATTCAGTGGTTGAAGATTACTTCCAAACTGTTTGGCCTTATATTTGCTTTATTTAATGTTGAGACTGTTAAGAACAGAATATGGGAGTTTCATTTTCCAGACAGAATAGCCCTTTTCTATACATAGAGGCAAGCTTAGATCTACGCATTAGTTACAGTTGTGTAAAAACCTGTGATCGGTTGTATCTAGCGGCAACTGAAATAGTCTACATGGCAGGCAATATAGCCTATGGGTAGATGCCACTTTTTCAGCACAATAGAGCCTTCTCTGTGCTGCTATGCAGATAAACCTATAACCCAATGAGTGGCTCTCCCTAATATATTTACCCGCAAGTTATTATTTATTCCTTCTTTTATTTTATGGAGACTGGGTGTGTTAAGTTGGTTAAGTTAATGAACAAAGTGCCAATGTGTAATAACCCATAGCAAACAGCTTTAATCTCTGTAGCGGAAGTTAGTCATAAAATGAAAACCTACTTTGATTGTTTGCTCTGGGTTCTCCGCATATCTGCACTAATGGAAAATAGCCATGAGAGAGAGAGTGCGCAGGGTTTACTAAATGTAGCTGAATGTTAAATCAGTCATGCTTATGGAAAGGGAGACCAAAGACAGGTAATACATAAGGCATTTCTAGGACATATGGCATGCCTCCAGCTGTTGTGAAACTACACATCCCAGCATGCCATGCTATAGTTTTAGCAGTCCCTTATAGCAAAACTATGGCAGTGCATGCTGGAATGTGTAGTTGCACAACAGCGAGAGAGCCACATGTTGGCCAGGCCTGACATATGGTTTGTTTCATTGTGACGTACTTATTTTAAAGTAGGTAGGAAACGCCAATAGGTAAAAATAATAGAAGTTCCATGGGGCATAAAGTGGAGGTATTTGTTTTAGAGGTGGCAATAAAAAAAAATAAAAAAAAGTGTGCATATAGATTTGTTAACAGAAATAAAAAGCCTTTGTCCAGCAGTTCAGTAATCATGGAATAGAAGCCAGGTAAACGAGTCTAAAACATTTTTTTTTTTTGTAAACGATGAGCTGTTGCACATTGCTTACTTGTTGTTCTCCAGTGCTTTTAGTAAGCGGATTATAAAAGTACCGTAGTACAACAAGTAAGCAACGTGCAACAGCTCATGGTTTAAAAAAAACACAACATATGTAACAATGAACGGCAAACATTTTTTTTTTCTTTGAAAAAAAAAAGCTAATCCATTTTCTAATCTCCATAGCTCATTGTGGTTTACTTCAGAGCACTGTGTTATATATCACAAGTAGAGACTCATTCTACTGCTCACCTACGGTTTACTGGTGTTAAACTTAATCCAGCTATTAAAAAGTGAGAACCAGCCGTAAAAGGGGTGCCTGCCTAGACAGTAACAATCTGCTTGTAAAACAGGCCAACAAAAGTGGAGCTGTAGCCAAGCTGAAGACACGAAGCCCAAGGCACTTCACATGTACACCTATTAAACAGATGATTTCCAAAAGGGATGTACCCAGCACCTTGTTCTCTACATCTGAGGGTAAGCAAAAAAACAAACCTAAAAATGTATCTAAGCAGCTGCACTGTTTGGACACGCAGACATATTTACAGGTGGAAGGAGCACTAAACGTAATGAATTGTGAAAGAGAACAAAATGCCTGGAATGCATGAATATCAGAAACAAAAAAAATAAAAAAATGGAAAGCCCTGGGAGAGTAAACAGGCAGATCCACCGTTTTAAGTACCGAAGTGAACTGGAGCATAGGTAGTGTCAAATATTGAACAGAGAGTCTGGAGAATGTAACATTACAAAACAAAAACAAACTACACAGCGGTTATGGGAGAATGGAATCCCTGCAAGGAGCAGCTCCTCCATACCGCTAAATAAAAATACCAGTATAAATAACACCTAAAGCAATACATAAATACTTATAAGTCTTGGGAACTTAAAATAAAGTGATCTATGCGTGGAATGGTTTAGCGCACATGTATTAGTGCATGTCACATGCCTTTATATTGGACCACCTGACAATGGAATGCTTATTGCCTTAGAAGTATGGGTGGGATAAAAACACTCTGTGAGGATCTAATTTACACAAAGAAACTCTTATGCCTCATACACGGGAGTGGTATAGAAGCTCTACAGTGTCTAGGTAAAGAGTCATTAGGTTGACCACATATGGCCAACATGCACTAGAACAACAGGGTCAAAAGGTCAACAGGTAAACAGACAGTGGATAAAGTAAACCGGATCAAAAGTTAGACCTGACATTGGTTGTCACTATTTTGTTTGGATGTTTCTAGGGTGTCATTTTGTATGTTTCATCATATGTGACTAGCTTGTCACGCTTCGGTCAAGGTTACTGTTCCCAGTCGTAATCCAAGTGGATAGTAAATCAAGCAAAAATTGGGAGAACTTAAAAATAAAACACCAAAAAAAAAAGTGTGTAGACCAGAGGTTCTCAAACGCGGTCCTCAAGGCACCCCAACAGACCAGGTTTTAGGTACATCCATGGCTAAGCACAGATGGTAAAATCAAATTGAATGGGGTGCAAATTAAGTCACCTGTAGCCAAGCATGGATAAACTTAAAACCTGGACCTTTGGGGTGCCTTGAGGACAGCGTTTGAGGACCTTTGGTGTAGACCATTGTCAGGCAGACCTTTTGAAACTGTCGACCTTACCCACTATCTACCTATTACCTGCCAACCTTTTGAACTTGTCAACCTAATGCATGTCGACCTATTATCCGGAAACCCTTATACACACGGACGCTCTACCTGCATCCATTGTACTTTCAGTCTTAGCTAAGAATAAGGCTCAGTGACCCCTACGAAAAAGTCCCAACACAGCATATGAATGTTCAAGACTCGTGTAAAGTCTTATGCTTTATTCATGGAGTTTAGGGTCCAGTAAGTTGTGCTCGCCATGCACACCTCGAACCAAATGTACTACTAGCACAGGAAGAGACTGTAAATATAAGTCCAAATAGACACTACCACTAAAATCAATTTTTACTGTAGCCCTACCAGCAAGGTGGACTCTAATAAGCCATTAAATAAGCACTGACCAGGGAACATCACAGGTTTCAGATTATATTTTGAAGACTAATAAACCTGAAACATGAAATTTGCTGTGTCCTTGTTCATCAATTAGGAAAATAGATCTTCAGGTATACCAGACTGACACAGCCAGTTCCTGGGAGCTGTGGAGTGGTACTTTTCCATTAACAGTAGTTGCTATTAAACGGTTACTAAAACAAGTAGAGGTCTCACATTCCCATCAGCTACAGCCATCTGGTGAGAATGAAGGACAGGCTTCTGCTAATTAAATCCTCACTGTCCCAAACTGAATATTTAACTGCGCTCCCGAAGGCAGGCCAAGAATTCCCCCATGCTCACAATAGCCCAAGCCCAGTCCCATCAGCAGCCAGTTTGAGAATTCCGGATGTCATGGACTAAATACACCAGCCTTTAGTTAACACTGGGCTGCGTGTTGCTACAGCGGCCATGGCTTACCTAGAATATTTTCATGTCTCAGCAGCACTGTGTTGTATAATTCAGTTTCCCTGAACCAGGATTTCTCATCCCGGGATGAAAAAATCTTCACAGCGACGCTTTCTCCTTGCCAGAGGCCGCGCCATACTTCACCGTAACGACCCTTGCCTAGAAAATAAGAATACAGCTGCAGATTTGTAAACAAAACACCCCCAAAGAAATACACTCATTTTGGTCACATTCTTTCAAAGGACACATCACACTTCATTTGTTAAACATCTTTTTTGTTCTCCTTTAATGCCCACAGTTTCCTGTACAGATAATGGAAGCAAACAGCACACGCTTGTAGATAGCCCGCCAACCGTGCACAAGTATAATTGTCAGGGAGAACAGCGGAAAGGTTTAGCAGAGATTCTGCCCGTACAAAAAGGGCAAGCATTTATTTAAATACATGTACATTACAGCAGGTTTATTAGAACTGAGTGGAGTGTAAAGGGAAAAAAAATGGTTTATATGGAATCCCCCATTAATAGCATAGTCATATCGTCTGATTTTAGAGAGGCATGTGACATAACGTGGAATTTTTGCCTCAATCCGCAGAGGATTTATAAAATCAAAACTCTGCCTAATAAGAACAGCTGAAAGACAATCTCCACTAATGGGGAACCAACATTGTAAACTAAATCTCTTGGCACCGTCCCACACTTCTAAAGGCCCTTGATGGTGATGTGTCTTTTATTATCACTCCATGTTGGTAACTCGTCAATCTTCCTGCCAAGAATTTTATAAATTCCCACTTAATAGAATGTTGGAGCTTACACAATAGGAAAACCCTTGCAGGTATACAGCGATGACACAAGCCTAGACCACACCAGGGCTTAGTTACAAGACGTATTCTTTCCAAAGCAATAAAATATAATGCAACTCTTGTGTCGGTGGCAGCTCAAACGTTACATCTAGCAGATTAAAACACCTTAGAGAAGGCTAAAATTATCAGTTATAACCAGGAAATGTGTAAATGGGAGGTAAAAATGTAGTTCACATTTTTAATATATTAAAATGTAATATTATATTTCCCTTTATAAATTACACGATTCATAGAACTAGACAATTTATTAAGTTGTGCAGAGGTCAAATGTGTTTGCAGCACATAAAACTTGTTTAAAAAGTCAGCAGAGGAAACAGTGACACCTGCAGGCAAAAATTATTTTAAATGGTACATCACACTGTAATGTTAGTACTAGGGAGGCCAATCGCGGGGCATTTTTTTCAATCCCGGGAATCGGGATTGAAAAATGCTCAATCCCGGGATCCAACAGTGATTACATTTTTCTCCCACCCAAGCCCCGCCCATTTCAAATTTAGATTAAAAAATAAATAACATACTCACTACAGGCATGAGCATAATCTGGCGGCGGCCTCCTCCATTTAAGGTCAAAGAAGGCGGGCTGGAGGGCAGCCACGATGTAGACCAGATGCGGCGGTCCGCTGGAGGGAAGGTGTGCGGATGCGCAGCGTGACCTCGCTGACGTCACACCGCGCACAGACGGCAGCCAGGGCCGGCCTCCTCCACTGATCAGGCGGGCTGGAAGGCAGCCGAAGAGTAGATGCTGCGGGCCACCGGAGGGAAGGTGTGAGATGCGCACGCCACGGGCAGCGTCTGAGGCTGAGCCGAGCGCTAGTGCTCAGCAGCGCTGCCCGGACAAGAAAACCACAATGCGCATGTGCAGTTTAATCCCGTGAATCCCGGGATTGGAGGCTCCAATCCCGGGATTCAAATCCCGGCATTTTTGGCCTCAAATCCCGGGATCCCGCCGATCCCGATCCCGGGATTGGCCACCCTAGTTAGTACCATAGTTGAATTAAGTGGAACCAGTTCTACTGTTAAATTAAATAAAAACAAAACAGAAGAAAAAGAACAGTCATAAAGCCCTTGTAAATACTGCCATAAAATGCAAATATCTATTGTCCCATGTTAAATGAACATTTGCATGTTATTCTCCGTTTTTTCTTGGCATATGCCACCACCACTTTTCATACGGTTATCCTTATTACGGCACTCTCTTAAGAGGGCACTTTAGGTTGTGGATAAAGTATTAGGTGTTGCCATTTGCTCTGAATAGGTTTTATCAAATCATTGGTTTCTCTGCAAGCTGACATCAGAGTTACACAACAATCTAGTTTATGGTTATCCTTGCAAGATCAGGTGAACAGTCCCTAGAAGGGGTTCGGTATGGATTACGGGTGGGCAGGATTCCGGCTGTCAAAATCCCGACAGCTGCATCCCGTCCACCAGAATGTCGGCAGCGGGGTGAGCGATAAGAGTCCCCTTGCGGGCTCGCCACAATGCGCTTGCCACAGAATCTATTCCCACTCTATGGGTTCGTGGACACCCACTAGTGGGAATAGCCCTGTTGCACTGGGTTGCCGACAGCCGGTAAATTAAACGCATCCCCCTAGAAGCCTTGGTGATTAACCTGTGCCGGAATTAGCCTCTTATTGTGCCTTGAATTCAGCATTTGCTGTAACAAATTACCCCATTATTTAAACTAGAGAATTGGAACATATTTTAACATAAAACACCTCTTAGAGGATAGGTAAAAAAAAATCAACACTTCTGATGGAATCACAATAAACGTCACACCTGTAAGAGGTAGTTTCTAAAGAAATATTATATACATTGATCCACATTCTGTTTTTTTTTTTTTTGTTTCATACATGTAGAAGAATAGTTCTCTTAAGAACGGGTTTTCAATCATTATAAAATAAGCTTTTTCATAATTTTAAAGGATATCTAGAGTTCCTTTTTAATTCTGAAATTATTACAATTTAAGTCATGAGTGCCCCATGAAGAATCTTCTTTGAAAAATCTCTTGTACAATAGTCTAGCAGGGCTGCAGGCTGTATGCTCAGTTTCCTATTTATGAGAAATATTCTGAGCATCTGCAGACAGGAAATCAGCAACAATCTTAACTATTGCCAACATAATGTCTCTGTGCCCCATTATAACCTGCACAGGCTACAGAGAGACAATAGGAATGTCCCTTTGTAAATTTATTTATTTATTTATTTATTAACAGTTTCTTATATAGCGCAGCATATTCCGTTGCGCTTTACAATTAGAACAGTAATAGAACAAAACTGGGTAAAAACAAACATATAGAGGTAGGAAGGCCCTGCTCGCAAGCTTACAATCTATAGGGAAATAGGCATAGATACACAAGGATTGATGCTACCTATTGCATAATGGTCCACCAGATTGCTAGGTTCTTAATGGGTTGTATGATGATACCCCACAAAGTTGGCCAAGTGTCAGGAGGGTGTGAAACTAAAGAAAGACAAGATATGTGATGTTATGAATACTCTACAGAGGATGTAATTAGATAGGGAAGCACTGAAGGTTATGTGGGTGGGTCTGGAATTTGATAGGCTTGTCTGAAGAGGTGAGTTTTCAGGGAACATTTAAAGGTTTGGAGACTAGAGGCGAGTCTTACTGTGCGTGGGAGGGTATTCCACAGAGTGGGTGAAGCCCGGATAAAGTCCTGTAATTTTGAGTGTGAACAAGTAATGCGTGTGGATGAGAGACGTAGATCTTGTGCAGAGCGGAGAGGTCGGGTAGGGAGATATTTTGAGATGAGTGAAGAAATGTATGTTGGTGCAGTTTGGTTAATAGCCTTGTATGTGAGTAAAAGTATTTTATATTTAATACGGTAGAATACCGGTAACCAATGGAGGGACTGACAGAGCGGATCTGCAGACGATGAACGTCTGGCAAGGAAGATTAGCCTCGCAGCTGCATTCAAAATGGATTGTAGTGGTGAGAGCCTATGTTTGGGAAGACCGGTCAGGAGACTATTACAATAATCAATGCGGGAGATAATGAGAGCATGGATTAGAGTTTTTGCTGTGTCTTGTGTAAGATATGGCCGTATTTTGGATATGTTTCTTAGATGTATGTAACATGATCTTGAGAGAGAATGAATGTGGGTAACAAAGGACAGTTCAGAGTCAAGAATGACACCTAGGCAGCGAGCTTGTGGGGTAGGGATGATTGCTGAGTTCTCAACAGTGATAGAGATATCAGGTTGGAAACTACTATTGGCTGGTGGAAATATAATTAATTCTGTTTTGGAAATATTAAGTTTGAGGTGGCGAGATGTCATCCAAGATGAAATGGCAGATAGGCATTCAGTGACACGGCCCAATACAGATGGTGACAAATCAGGGGAGGATAGGTAGATTTGAGTATCATCCGCATACAGATGGTACTGAAATCCGAAAGAGTTGATTAGTTTGCCAAGAGATGTGGTATAGATAGCGAAAAGCAGAGGACCTAGGACTGAGTCTTGCGGTACTCCAACTGAGAGAGGTAGCGAAGGAGAGGTGGAATCAGAGAAACGAACACTGAAGGAGCGATTAGATAGAACCAAGAAAGGGCTGTGTCCTGAATACCTAGGGATTGTAGTGTTTGTATGAGAAGAGAGTGGTCAACAGTGTCAAAAGCAGCAGAGAGTAATGTCCTTTAGATTTAGCAGTGACCAAATCATTCACTACCTTTGTCAGTGCTGTCTCTGTGGAGTGTTGGGCATAAAATCCTGACTGAAGTGGGTCCAGTAGGCTGTGTGAGTTGAGAAAGTGTGTGAGGCGAGTGTAGGCTAGTCTCTCAAGTAGCTTGGAGGGGCATGGGAGCTGAGAGATGGAACAATAGTTAGAGAGAGTTCGGGTCAGAGTTTTGTTTTTTCAGAATGGGAGTAATCACTGCATGCTTGTATAGAGAAGGAAAGATACCAGTAGACAGGGAGAGATTACAGATTTTCGTTAAGGCTGGGATGAGCACAGTAGACAGAGCTTTACTAATTTGTGAGGGTATAGAGTCAAGGGGAGAGGTATTAGAGTAGGCAGATGAAAAAAGTGCAGATACTTCATCTTCATTTGTAGGATCATAGGAAGAGAAGGTGTTCGAGGGTTCAGGCAGGGAATTGAGCAGGTCACTTGCTGTGGAAGAGCATACCATTTCATTTCGGATCTTGTCAATCTTGTCCTTGAAATAGGAAGCAAGATCTTGCGCACTGACAGTGGCTGGTGGGTTAGGTGAGGGAGGGACAAGAAGTGATTTAAATGTATTAAAAAGTCGCTTGGGGTTAGAGGCTTGAGCAGAGTTGAGAGATTGAAAATATGTTTGTTTGGCTGTGTCCAGAGCATTACGATAAGAGTGGTAGGTGGTCTTATATGTGAGAAAGTCACTTGAACTACGAGATTTACGCCACTGGCGTTCAACTTTACGTGAGAGTTTTTGTAAGTGTCTAGTGTATTTAGAGTGCCACGGTTGACATCTAAGTCTACGTGGAGTGTGATGGGTAGCTGGAGCCACTTCATCAAGTGCTGTTTCTAGAGTTTGGTTAAGGTGTGACACAGCAGTCTCTGGAGAGGTGAATGTAGAAATTGGTGAGAACAGTGGTTGCAGAAAGGTAGATAGTTGTTGAAAATTAATAGCGTTAATATTTCTGCGGGTAAGAGGTGTCCTTGTAGACTTTATGGACATTGAGTTTGAAGTAATTGAGGAGAGCATGCAGGTGATAAGGTTGTGATCTGAGAGAGGGAAAGGAGTGTTAGTGAGTTCAGAAACAGAGCATAGTCTGGTGAATACAAGATCAAGGCAGTGGCCCTCCTGATGAGTAGGGGAGTCAGTCCATTGGGAGAGGCCAAGAGAGGAGGTTAGAGAGAGTAGTTTAGAGGCATGGGGAGATTGTGGACTGTCAATAAGGAGATTGAAATCACCCATAATGATGGTGGAGATGTCAGAGGATAGAAAGTGAGGGAGCCAAGCCGAAAAATCTTCCAGAAACTTCTTGGGTTGCCCAGGTGGGCGATAGGTAGCTGCAACACGCAGAGAGGAAGGGGTGAAAATCCTAATAGAGTGTACTTCAAAGGATGTAAATGTGAGTGAGGGAACAGGTGGTAAAACGATGTGCGTGTAAGATTTGGACAGTAATATTCCAACACCACCTCCTTTAATATTACCAGGTCTGGGGGTGTGTGTGAAGTGGAGGCCAATATCAAAGTAAGACTAATAAGTGAGTACGCCACAATTTAATTTATTATAGTGTAGTGGTGTTGGTATTTTGGAAAGAGTGGAGCAAATATGAGTAATACGTTCTAATATTGGGAGTAACTGAAGGTTTGTGTTCAGAAAACTGCAATCCCTCAGATTGGTGTATGTATGATACATTATTATATTCCTCTCTGGGAGAATCCTGGATAGGAGATGCAAATGACTACTCTGGGTGCAGGGCAAGGCTCTACACATCATTAGGTCCGGCAACCAATACCGCAATCATGGGTCTGCAGGGAAGGGAGTAGCTAAAATCACCCAAATTGCATTACATCAGTCCCACAATTCCCAGCATTATCTCCCCATCCTGCCCTTGTCATTATGAAGTGGGCTGGAGGCAGGTGATCCACCAATTCTATAGAAATGAGGTCTTGTACAATAAAAAGGAGGAGTACTGACCGACACACTCTGCTAGGGTGATCTGTCGTGCCACTGTTCTCTGCACTAGGAAAGGAAGACCAGACCCACTTCCAGATGTACACGAGTGATCCAACAGGTCCTGGTTGGGTACAGATGAAAAAAGAATTACTACTTCTCATTCAGTATTTCATTGGCACAGAATTCTAAAATTTATTGGATCAGCCCTGGGAGAAAACGCCACATAAAAGACTAGTAATAACAGTAATACATATAAATAGTAATAGTCACTTCAAATTCTACAAGTAAAAACAATACCTGCAAAAGACTCCCCAAAGAACAACATATTAACACATGGTAATCAACTGTATTTTCTTGTTTTTAATAGTCTTCATATTATAATACAGGTTGGAATCTCCCATATCCAAAATTTTGTATTACAAAATATTCAGAAAATAGATTTTTTTGATTGAGACACACAGTGACACTTTTGATTTTTGATGGTTCAATGTAGACAAAGAAAATGTTTAATGCACAAAATGATTGATTCAAAATATTGTGTATAACCTTAGCGCGGGGTGTATATAAAACATAAATGCATTGTGTCTAGACTTGGGTCCAATCTCTAAGATCTCTCATTATGGTATGCACATATTCCAAAACACGGAAAAATCCAATACCCAAGTACTTCTGATACCAAGCATTTTGGATATGGGAGACTCGACCTGTAATAAGAATGTCAATATTTGACATGGGGAAATTACCTTTAAATGAAAAGTTAGCCACAAAAAAGGACATTACCTACAAGGCAGAGACACTATGGAAGTACACGTTCCAGAAAGAAATTACAGCAATAATTGTTAGATATAAGCACACGATGATGTACAACAGTTAATAGCTGTGCAGATTATGTGAGTGCACTGAGAGCAGCAGCACAGGTGGTATAGGAGAGCAGCCTTAAGGTCTATACACACTCAACGACGTCGCTCTATGAGCGACGTCGTCTAGTGTTTCCCCTCCCAGGCCGGGCGGTCGTTGGCCGCCTATACACATTGAGCAATATGACTGTCATATCGCTCAGTGATGCCATGCAGCCGCCGGCCGTGCATGCAGCTTCTGGACGACAGTCTAGATAGAGTATGCATGCACTGCCGACAGTGATGATCATTGCCGACTCGTGGGGCTGTGCATCAATTGTCGGCATACACACTTGTCGAGAACATGAGCGGCGTCGCTCAGGAAGGGGGAAAATGAGGGAAATCGCTAATTTTCTCGGCAAGTCTGTATTGGCCTTTAGTCTCACACCAATGTATCTCCATTTGTCCAGCTATCGGTCACTACGCAAAATGGTTGCAGGAAAAAAGCAAGGGGGCGTATACCTGAAGACTCTTGTCTGTAGTCCTTTGTATTTAGAAGAAAGTACAGGTCAGCTGCGAGCAAGAGGTGCAAATGCACTGTAAAGGAGGAGTACCACCAGGTACGGGGATGCTAAGTCCTGACCACACAACACCGTCTAAGACACTGGAAAGATTACTAGCCCGCATACTACTACTGTTGTGTCATGACAGACTATTTGTGAAGAGCCGGCTCACGTGTGACGCTTCAGTTAATGACTTACAGAAAGTTACACAAAATATTCAACCTGGTGACTTCCACAGCGGACAGCCACACTTCTCCCAGCTACACCGTACACTATGCAGTCATATTGTCTACATTCAGAATATCCACACTGCAATGTCGAACCGTTATAAATGTCGCCATCGCTCATAATATCAACATGCAAAATTCTCATACTGTCTACACTAAGGGTCGCTATTCGCGTGTCAGCATTATAAAAGCCTAACTCATACATAACCACCGACAGGACAGTATAGGTAGGATGAGCGTGCTGGCGGGTGGCAGTTAGTTGTATAAGTGGGAATACTTTGTTTGGTTTTGTGTTAGATTTAACATTCCTAAAGTAAAACTGCTGTAAACTGTGTAAAGGATCTTCTATTATTATCAATTACTAATGGCTGTGCTTCAAGATAAAAAAAAAAAATATATATAAAAAAATATAATAAATATACACACACACACACACATTATATATATATATATATATATATATATATATATATATATATATATACACATATATACACACACATACATATATATATATATATATATATATATATATATATATATACATACACACACACACACACACACACAGATATATATATATATATATATATATATACACACACACACAGATATAGATATAGATATATATATATATATATATACTCCAACACGGGCGGGAGAGTGCAGACGACTCTGCAGCACCGATTGAGCAAACATGAGGTCCTCATCAGCCAGGGTATCAAACTTGTAGAACTTAGCAAAAGTGTTTGAACCTGACCACGTAGCTGCTCGGCAAAGCTGAAGTGCCGAGACCCCTCGGGCAGCCGCCCAAGATGAGCCCACTTTCCTGGTAGAGTGGGCCTTTACTGACTTCGGCACTGGTAGGCCAGCCGAAGAATGAGCTTGCTGAATCGTACTACAAATCCAGCGTGCAATAGTCTGTTTCGAAGCAGGATGACCAATCTTGTTGGAAGCATACAGGACAAACAGCGCCTCTGTCTTCCTGGCAACAGCCGTTCTGGCGACGTAGATTTTTTTTAAGCTCTCACAACATCCAGAGACTTTGGAACTCCCACAGCATCCGTAGCCACGTGTACTACAATAGATTGGTTAATGTGAAACGAAGAAACCACCTTCGGCAGAAACTGTTGACGAGTCCTTAATTCCGCTCTATCCGAATGGAAAATCAAGTACGGACTCTTATGAGATAAGGCCGCCAACTCTGACACTCGCCTGGCAGACGCCAGAGCCAACAGCATGACTACCTTCCAAGTGAGAAACTTTAACTCAACCTTACGCAAAAGGTTCAAACCAGGAAGACATAAGAAACTGCAAGACCACCTCAAGATCCCATGGTGCCACAGGGGGCACAAACGGAGGATGGATATGCAGCACTCCTTTCACAAAAGTCTGAACCTCTGGGAGGACAGCCAATTCCTTTTGAAAGAAAATAGATAAAGCCGAAATCTGCACTTTGATGGAGCCTAATTTCAGGCCTGCATCGACGCCTGCCTGCAAAAAATGGAGAAACCAACCCAAGTGAAATTCTTCCGCAGGAGCCGTTTTAGTCTCACACCACGAAACATACTTTCTCCAAATACGGTGATAATGTTTCGCCGTGACCTCCTACCTAGCCTTAAGGAGAGTGGTAATGACCTTCCTGGGAATACCTTTTCGAGCTAAGATTTGATGCTCAACTTCCATGCCGTCAAACGCAGCCGCGGTAAGGTCTGGAAACACGCATGGTCCCTGCAATAACAGGTCCTCTCTTAGATGAAGCGGCCAAGGATCTTCCACAAGTAATTCCTGAAGATCCGGATACCAGGCCCTTCTTGGCCAATCTGGAACGACGAGAATCGCCTGAACTCTTGCCCGTCGAATGATTCCCAGTACCCTTGGAATGAGAGGAAGTGGAGGGAACACATACACCGACTGGAACACCCACAGAGTCACCAGGGCGTCCACTGCACTGGCTTGGGGGTCCCTTGACCTGGAACAATACCTCGGAAGCTTCTTGTTGAGGCGAGACGCCATCATGTCGATCAGCGGAATTCCCCAACGCTTCGTCACTTTTGCAAATACCTCTTGGTGAAGAGCCCACTCTCCCGGATGGAGATCGTGTCTGCTGAGGAAATCTGCTTCCCAGTTGTCCACTCCCGGAAGGAAGACTGCTGACAGGGCGCTCACGTGTTGTTCCGCCCAGCGAAGGATTCTTGTGGCCTCCGCCATAGCCGGGCTATGCTCCTTGTTCCGCCTTGACGGTTTATATGCGCCACCACTGTGATGTTGTCCGACTGTACCAGGACAGGTCGACCCTGAAGAAGGCTTCTTGCTTGTAGCAGGCCGTTGTAAATGGCTCTTAACTCAAGAACATTTATGTGGAGACAAGCTTCCTGAAGCGACCATTTCCCCTGGAAATTTCTTCCTTCAGTGACTGCGCCCCAGCCTCGGAGACTTGCATCTGTTGTCAGTAGCACCCAGTCCTGGATACCGAACCGGCGCCCTCCTAGGAGGTGAGAACTCTGTAGCCACCACAGGAGAGAAATCCTGGCCCTGGGAGATAGGCTTATCTTCCGGTGCATGTGCAGGTGAGACCCGGACCATTTGCTCAGCAGGTCCCACTGAAACACCCAGGCATGAAACCTGCCAAATGGAATAGCTTCGTACGCCGCAACCATTTTCCCCAGAACCAGAGTGCAGTGATGAATCGACACACTTGTCGGCCTTAGAAGTTCCCTGACCATCGTCTGCAGTTCCACAGCTTTTTCTTCCGGAAGAAACACTCTCCGTAACTCCGTGTCCAGAATCATGCCCAGAAAAGGCAGCCGAGTGGTCGGAATCAACTGAGATTTTGGCAAATGTAGCACCCAACCGTGTTGTTGCAGAACAGACAGTGACAAATTCACATTTCTCAGCAACCGTTCCTTGGACCTCGCCTTTATCAGGAGATCGTCCAAGTACGGGATAATTGTAACCCCTTGCTTGCGAATGAGAACCATCATTTCTGCCATGAACTTGGTGAAAATCCTCGGGGCCGTGGAAAGCCCAAACGGCAACGTCTGAAATTGGTAATGAGAATCCTGTATCGCAAACCTGAGGAAGGCTTGATGCGGAGGATATATCGGGACGTGTAAGTAGGCATCCTTTATGTCGACTGACGCCATAAAATCCCCCCTCTTCTAGGCTGGAAATCACAGCTCGAAGAGATTCCATCTTGAACTTGAAAACTTTCAAGTATGGATTGAGGGATTTTAGATTCAGAATCGGTCTGACCAAACCGTCCGGCTCGAGTAGAACCCCTCCCCCCGTTGGGACGGGGGAACGGGAACAATGACCCTCTGTTGACACAACTTTTGTATTGCTGCCATCACCACCTCCCTGTTCGGAAGAGACACTGGTAAGGCCGAAATGAAAAACCGGTGAGGGGGCACCTCCTGAAACTCCAGCTTGTATCCCTGAGATACTATCTCTAGGACCCAAGGATCCAGGCCTGATTGAACCCAGACCTGACTGAAGATCCGCAGATGGTCCCCCACCGGTCCGGACTCCCCCAGGGAAGCCCCTGCGTCATGCGGTGGACTTGGTAGAGGCAGGGGAGGACTTTTGGTCCTGGGCGCCTGACACTGCAGGAGACTTCCTTCCCATTCCTCTACCCTTTGAAGCGAGGACGACTTACCCACAGTAGCGGTAGAGACCAGGTCAGCCAAGCCATCCCCAAACAAGACATTACCTTTGAAGGGGAGAGCTTCCATAGCTCTCTTGGAGTCGGCATCAGCATTCCATTGATGGATCCACAGCGCCCTCCTGGCCGAGATCACCATGGCATTGGCTCTTGATCCCAAGAGACCAACATCCCTCGCCGCATCCTTCAGGTAATCTGCAGCGTCCTTGATATAACCAAGAGTCAAAAGAACATTATCTTTATCAAGGGTATCCATATCAGCAGCTAAATTCTCAGCCCATTTAGCAATAGCACTACTCACCCATACAAACGCCACAGCAGGTCTGAGCAATGCACCCGTATTAGCGAAAATGGACTACAGAGACGTCTCCAGCTTGCGATCCGCCGGATCCTTGAGAGCTGCCGTGTCAGGAGACGGAAGTGCCACCTTCTTAGACAAACGGGATAGAGCCTTGTCAACATTTGGAGACTACTCCCATTTTCCCTGTAAGAGGGGAAAGGATACGCCATGTAAATTCTCTTGGGAATCTGCCACCTCTTGTCCGGTGACTCCCAAGCCTTTTCACAAGGAGTATTCATTACATGAGAGGGGGGAAACTTCACCTCAGGTTTTTTCCCTTTGAACAAACAAATCCTTGTTTCCTGCACCGCAGGTTCATCAGAAATGTGTTAAACATCTTTTATAGCCACAATCATGTACTGAATACTCTTAACTAACCGTGGGTGTAAAACAGCCTCAGTGCAGTCGACCTCGGAATCAGAATCCGTGTCGGTATCCGTATCTACCACTTGGGTAAACGGCCGCTTTTGCGACCCCAATGGGGTCTGCACCTGAGACAAAGCATCCTCCATGGATTTCCTCCACACCTGTGTCAGACTCCTATTTATCTAACCTTTTTGACAAAGAGGCCACATTTGTATTAAGTGTACTTAACAATGTGAGTAAATCAGGTGTCGGCTGCGCCAACAGAGCCAATTCCAGACCCGCATCTGCTCCCCCAGCAACCTCCTCCGGGGAATAACATTCAGCCTCAGACATGTCGACACGGAGTATCGACACACCGACACACACAATGTCTCAGCTAGGGAACAGGCCCACAAGGAAGCCTGGATAGAGAAACACGGAGGGAGTATGCCAGCTCACACCCCAGCGCCCATATATCCCACCAAAGAATATATGTAGACAGCGCTGCTCTATGGACAATAATTATGCACCACAAAACTATGCCCCCCCCTCCCCCCCCCCCCGATTAGCTCCCCGTTACTTTTAGTGGAGCTTGGAGGTCCCGGGCCAGCGTCTCATGCAGCGGCGTGTATGAGGGAAAATGTCGCTGGTGAGCCGTGCGGCTAAGCTCTGCCCCTTCCCGGCGCGCTTCAGCCCGCTAAAATTTTTAAATTGAAAATGCCGGCGGGGGTATGAAAAACCTTGCCGAGGCACCGAAAAGCCTTCTGCCTGCTTCCCACACCT
Organism: Pseudophryne corroboree; assembly: GCF_028390025.1. Taxonomy (NCBI): domain Eukaryota; kingdom Metazoa; phylum Chordata; class Amphibia; order Anura; family Myobatrachidae; genus Pseudophryne; species Pseudophryne corroboree. Next base: position 138,489,095 of record NC_086450.1, on the reverse strand, counting down.
CAGTAACTGTTGCCCAGAGAGCCCTGTACCCTGTGAGTGCCGTTGGTGAAGTGAGTAGGTGCAGTGAGTGGGAACATGGAGCGCAGCGCTACCGCTGTGCTGTACCTCGTTACTGAAGTCTTCTGCCTTCTGCATACTCAACCGGCCTCTTTCTTCTGGCTTCTGTGAGGGGGGTGACGGCGCAGCTCCGGGAACAAGCAGCTAGGCGAACCAAGTGATCGAACCCTCTGGAGCTAATGGTGTCCAGTAGCCTAAGAAGCAGAGCCCTTGAACTAAGCAGAAGTAGGTCTGACTTCTCTCCCCTCACTCCCTCGCTGCAGGGAGCCTGTAGCCAGCAGGTCTCCCTGAAAATAAAAAACCTAACAAAAGTCTTTTCTAGAGAAACTCAGGAGAGCTCCTAGTGAGTGTCCAGTCAGTCCTGGGCACAAAGTCTAACTGAGGTCTGGAGGAGGGGCACAGAGGGAGGAGCCAGTTTACACCCAGTTAAAGTCTTTTCAGTGTGCCCAAGCTCCTGGAGTCCCCAGCATCCTCTAGGACGTAAGAGAAATTCATTTTAATGTGCAAAAAGAAGCCAAGGAAAGATGGAAAAATCTCCAAAAGGCATCAAATTACAGATTAGACATTCTTATAACATGTCAAAAAAAGTTTGATTTTATTTCCATCATTTACACTTTCAAAAGAACAGAAAACAAAAAATGGCGTCTGCAAAAGTTTGGGCACCCTGCAGAGTTAATACCTTGTACTGCCCCCTTTGGACAGCTGATACCTGGCAGTGTCATGGATTATTCTCAATCATCGTCTGGAAAGACCAGGTGATGTCAATCTCAAAGGTTTTAAAGGCCCAGACTCATCTGACCTTGCTCCAACAATCAGCACCATGGGTTCCTCTAAGCAGTTGTGTATAACACTGAAACGGAGAATAGTTGACGCTCACAAAGCAGGAGAAGGCTATAAGAAGATAGCAAAGCGTTATCAGATGCCCATATCCTCTGTTCGGAATGTAATTAAGAAATGGCAGTCCATCAGGAACAGTGGAAGTTAAAGCAAGATCTGGTTGACCAAGAAAAATATCAGACAGAACAGCTCGCAGGATTGTGAGAAAAGCAAAAAATCCACGTTTGACTGCACGATCTCTCCAGGAAGATCTGGCAGACACTGGAGTTGTGGTACACTATTCCACTATAAACAGATACTTGTACAAATATGGTCTTCATGGAAGAGTCATCAGAAGAAAACCTCTTCTACATCCTCACCACAAAAATCAGCGTTTGAAGTTTGCAAATGAACATATAGACAAGCCTGATGCATTTTGTAATAAAGTTCTGTGGACCAATGAGGTTAAAATAGAACTTTTTGGCCAGAATGAGCAAAGGTACATTTGGAGAAGGAAGGGCACAGAATTTAATGAAAAGAACCTCTGTCCAACTGTTAAGCATGGGGGTGGATCAATCATGCTTTGGGGTTGTATTGCAGCCAGTGGCACAGGGAACATTTCACGAGTAGAAGGAAAAATGGATTCAATAAGATTCCAGCAAATTTTGGACGCTAACTTGATGCCATCTGTGAAAAAGCTGAAGTTAGAGAGAGGCTGGCTTCTACAAATGGATAATGATCCTAAACACATTACAAAATCCACGGTGGATTACATCAAGAGGCGTAAACTGAAGGTTTTGCCATGGCCTTCACAATCTCCTGACCTCAACATAATTGAAAATCTATGGATAGACCATAAAAGAGCAGTGCGTCACAGACAGCCCAGGAATCTCAAAGAACTGGAAGACTTTTGTAAGGAAGAATGAGCAAAGATACCCCAAACAAGAATTGAAAGACTCTTGGCTGGCTACAGAAAGTGTTTACAAGCTGTGATACTTGCCAAAGGGGGCAGTTCAAGGTATTAACTCTGCAGGGGGCCCAAACTTTTGCAGATGCAATTTTTTGTTTTCTGTTCTTTTGAAAGTGTAAATGATGGAAATAAAATCAAACTTTTTTTGACATGTTATAAGAATGTCTAATCTGTAATTTGATGCCTTTTGGAGATTTTTCCATCTTTCCTTGGCTTCTTTTTGCACATTAAAATTAATTTTTGCCTGGGGTGCCCAAACTTTCAATCCCCACTGTGTGTGTGTGTGTGTGTGTGTGTGTGTGTGTGTGTGTGTGTGTGTGTGTGTGTGTGTGTGTGTGTGTGTATGTATGTATGTATATATATATACACACCTTATAAGAAGCAAGTATAGACACGATATATATATATATATATATATATACACATACACACACACACACACATATATATATATATATATATATATATATATATATATATATATATATACATACATACATACACACACACATATATATATATATATATACACACATATATATATATATACACATATACATATATACACATATACATATATACACATATACATATATATATATATATATATATATATATATATATACATATACATACACACACACACATACATATGTGCCCACATGCACCTTTCCTATATCCTGCCATGTATAGCATGGTTTATACTTTATACATATTCTATTATGGCAAACAAAAATGTAAAAATAAATCCACTCCCTACGCGTAGCCAAATAGCTTAGCCATGCTTCGCATGGCGTGCCAAATTGAGCAAAATATTACATACATATAATGTAGATTTGCGATGTAATGAGAAGCACATTATTGCACTCTGACACCAGTTACTTTATGCTCCAAAAATGTTCCCTGTAACGCTTACCAGGCTTACCGACAGAGTGAAGAACATCAGAAGAACATAATATTGCTACATTATATATAAGGGTTCTTCTACAAACCACTTCAAGACATGCAGCAAGTTTCTTTTAAAGAACAAGCCTGTATTTAACATGGTTTGTTAAAGGATGAATAATACAGAGCTCGACAACATACCTGCAATAACAAGTGTTTATACTTACTATGCCCAGCATTACCTCTTTCACGCCTCTGCATAAAGCTTACAGGGTAGGGGAGGGATTTCAATAACTGAACCAGCACAGTGGGTGTGACAGTTTTACAGTCTTGATCTGCAGTGTAGACTCACAGAATGACACATAAAATGCACAGCCAGTGAGGTCACAGCAGCTTAACTAATAGTCTCATGTTTGGACCTACAGCAGATCACTTTCAGCAGTCTGTAATGGAGTATGGTGGCAATGCTTTATCTTTTAGCAGCACTGCAGGGGAACATTAGCTTATCACTGTACATTGTAATTATTAAATTTTTGGATCATTTTATCATCAAACTCAAATATGCTTTATTGAAGGAGCAGAACAACTCTGCAGTTATGGCAACTTACTGCTAGTGTGCTGTCCCCAACATTGGATGCGATGAGTCCATCTATAGTTCCGTACTCTGCATCCCGTGTACTCAACCTTTCCATGTGACGCTGCTGAATTTTTCGGAAGACTAGCAGAGCCACGACGGAAAGCACTATCAGCACAACCACCGGGGCCAGGATGAATATAGCCAGAGTGTCCACACTGTAATGTAATCCCTCTCCATGCAGTGACTTCCCTAAATAAAAGGAGATCAAGCATTAGTGTACTGCAAAACCCACGTGGCTCAAAACGCAACTACCAGTATCATTTCAGTAATCCTGAAAGGAGAATACACTGTCACCACGCTGTACCTACACTTACCCGTTCAATGACTGCAGCACTGGCTTTTAATGCTAAAGGAAATATTAAATCTCTCTGTTCTATGAATGGAGCTGAACATCTAGAGAATGCAGTCACATCCATTCCTATTCTCCTTAACAGCGCAACAAAAGCACATTTCAGAAAATATAAAACCCGTCACAATAGCTCAGTGGATATAAAGTTCTAAGAATCTCTGCACTATTCACATTATATATACACACACACACACATTATATATATATATATATATTATATATATATATATATATATATATATATATATATATATATATATATATACACACACATATATATATACACAGTCCTTTTCACTGCGCAATGCATTTCATTATGAACTATTTATGCTGGATTTTGGTTAAGTGTACATGACCTCTTTTGGGGCATATGACAGAAGAGAGAGAGACAGACAGAACTAGGCAGCCTTTACTGTTGTGCCTAGGGGCGCCCTCACCCCTAAATCCGCCCCTGTACATAAACACTTATTTTACATACAATGTTTTTTTCTTTTTTACTCTTTGCAACAAGAACTGTGTGTGTGCGTTATACTTAAATTTTATTGAACATATTATTCCTCTGGGTTGATTATATATTTCTGCTGACTCCTGCGTTTTGAAGACAGACACCAGAACATGAAAATATTTCAGCAGATATGGCTGCAAATCACTATAATCATCACACCAGCAAAAGTATACTGATCTCAAAATAAGCGGACTTTTAATAAATAGATCAACTGCCAACTACATTAGAAATGCTACATAAAAAGGAATTTAAACATAAATATAGTAATTAAACGTGGAAAACTGCTTACTAGTAACATTTAAATGAAAGTAAAAACTTTCAAAAAAATACTTTTTGTAATAATGTATGTAACATAAGAGAATATGTACCTTTGTTGTGTTCATAAATGTCAGCATTTATTATTTACTAAGTGCACCTGTAATAATGATTATTGTGGCATGAGGGACAATTATTGGTGGGGTGCAACTATTTAAAAGATAGTGTAGATTTTAATGGTACTTTCATTCATTTGGGATAATTTAGGTGTTTATAGGAAATGGAAGGCTATTTATTAAATGTGAATACTGTTGGGTTCTTTAGGAGAGGCAAAAGGCATATTTATTAATAATGAACCTATTTACTGTTGGGTAAGGTAGGTTGAGTGGACTATTCATTAAATGTGGACATTACAAGCGGGCTGGTTGTGGTGGGTTACGTATGTTTTTCAATAGATGTACAACATATTTTAGCATACATCAGTTCTTATAATTAAATTGTTTAAGATACTTTCTCATAAGAGGTTGGTTAAGATATCACGGCAGTCGGAATACTAACAGCGGGACCCCGACTAACAGAATCTCGACACATCCGGGTAAGTAGTCTCACCCTACCCCTAATATGGGAGGTGGTTAATTGATAGACAGTTACAAGGTCGACAAGTCAATACATCGACACTATAGGATGGACTGTAGAAAATGTTTCAGGTTCAAAAGGTCAACATTTTTTTTTTTTTTATGCTTTTAAAACCTTTGCTGCATTTACTATCCATATCACAAACGATTACCTTTAGTAACCTCGTGGCGAGCGAAGTATAGCTGAGCGAGTCACCGAGCCCGAAGCAAGGCAAGCATTGCAAGCCCGCGAGTGGACACATTCCACAAATGTGTGTAAAATAGGTTTAAAAACACAAAAAAAAAAAAAAAAAAAAGACTGGTCGACCTTTATAATGTCTAACTTCTGTAATACACCCCGTGGTACATTCTTGACACCCCCAGCCCCTCCCCCACCCACACACAGACACCCTTCCACACATGCAGACAAACTAACTGGAACCTCTCCCACCCCTATCAGGATCCTGACTGCTGGGATTTTGACTGCATCCCCTCATTAATGCTGTTTTTTGTTTAATCTACAATTAACGTTCATTACAAAAAACAACTGTAGCCCTCTTGGACACATAAGTACATATATTATGCAGTGGTTCCAAAACAAGGATCGCAAGGCACCGCAACAGTCCAGGTTTTAAGGATATTCATTAGGCACAGGTAATTTTATTAGTACCGCAGTCTGTTTGATTATACCATCTGTGCACAAGCAGGGTTTAGATGCCATCCATGGGGGTTAGAGTTAGGTTGTGGGGAGGGGGGTAGAGCTAGGCACCACCGGAGGGAGGGATAGGCTTAGGGCTTAGGCTGTAGGTAGGTATTACACAGATCGGGATTCCGGCGTCTGTATTGCCATCTTTGGCATCCCATCTGGCGGTCATACATACTGATCCCATTGGCATGATATAATTCAGGACAATTTTACGTTTGTTACATTCTGCCGCAATATTCGGGTATATTGTTATCTTCTATAATCCTTTTGCCCTTCTTTTGGTTACCGTGCCATCTGAGGTGTTCATTTCAGCTTTGCAAAGCTGGCACTCAGCCTTCAGGTGACCAGATTACTTGCATAAAAAATATTTAAGTGCATCACGATGACTACTATGGTTCTTACCTCGGCCAGGTGTCTTTAATGCAAATTCTGCTATGGGTACAGGGTAAATGTCTGCACTAGATTGTCCGTCTGCATTTCATATCTGTATCTCCAAAACCATCCTGGCGTCTACCCTATCATTATGTAGTTCGGCATAAACTACCCTTTGATAACTAGAATATTCTGAATATATACGATTTATTGCGGATATGTTTTTTTTTTTCCTTCTTATAAAGCTCCTGATATTTCTTTTGCAGTTCAACATTTGTATAGGTGAATAAAAAGTCATCTCCAGTATGCAAAGGCAAATACTTTGGGTTTTTTGATCTCTCACTCAACACAATAATCTGGGAATACAATAGGTCTGTACGTACGTATGTAGTATTCATTCTAGTATACACCTTTCAAAATTTGTGCAGTTCCTCTTTCCTGCCTGGGGTGTCACTTTCTGCTTTAGTGCTTTTAGCACACAGTGGTGTATATCTTAGCACCGAGATACAGACCAGAGAGTACTAGAAGCACCAAAGCAGAGAGCGACTCCGCAGTTAGGAAAGAGGAACTGCACAGGTTGTGACAGGGTGCTAGAATGAACAGTATGTACATACAGATGGAAAAATAACAAGTGCCTTGTAGTGTATCTTTTAAATCTCTCCTGACTGCATGCATGCATGCATGTATGTATGATTCTATACACCTGCCCCTAATATCTTTAACCGTCATAACTAGTAGCCTTGGTATGTCAGATAGGTCCCTAATGGATTGACTATGAACACCGATTATTCTTACATTTCTGACTTTCATGGCTGTCCTTGGATCCATAAGCAGGAAGTAGCAGTAATTTACCACACGGTCTAGTCGCATTGACGTTACATGTATTGTAGGGCAAAGTCACAAATTTTACTAAGGATGGAAAGTAATAGTATCCCATTTTACAAAAAAAAAAAAAAAAAAAAAAAAAAAACCTTATTTTTTCAGGCATCAGTTCCCACAAAAAAAGGGGCAATACTTCCATCAATATGAAGGCATGGTATTCTTAGAACATGAAGCACTAACACAAACAATCAGTGATGTCTTTGTAACATGACACCAACAGCCTGGATTTGAGTCCTCCAAATTGCTGGGTAATACCTCCAGCGGACAGGTATTACCTCTAGCTTGAACACCAGAATCACCGGGAAATCGCTACAAAATTTGCAGGCAAATTACATTGTGCCACAAATGGTTTTTACATTGCAGCAACACACATCTCGGTCAGCTGTCAATTTATAGTCTCATCCCTTTTCTTTTTTTTAAATAAACTTTGCAACTTCACAACACACTATGGGGCCCATTTATCAATGAGTTTTAGCTATTTAAAGGGCCCCATACACTAGAACGATAATGCCCGATTTCATCAAATTTCGGGCATTCGGGCCGATATATCGGGTGAAATCGGGCATTTTGGATGTGTTTCCGATCCAATGCGTGTTCTCGTGAGGGTCAGATCGGCTCCCCTAGATCGTTAGTGCAGCACTTGTGATATGTCGGTTCCCGCAGGCATGGCTGGGATCGCAGACAATATATTGCATGCAAAATGTACCAAATCGTATGGAATCGTATGGAACCACTTCCGGGAAGCTCCCGGGAGAGTTCAAGGGAAATCGCCTCCGACTTCACCTCAGACATATTGTGCTAGTGTATGGGGCCCTTTAAACTTGCTGCGTATGATAAATGGTTCTCCAGCCAATCAGCTCCCGTCATGTGTTTGAAAACTTTGTTTGTCAAAACACTCCTATAAATCATTATTATTACAGGAGGTCTTTGTGCCTCATGCCTCAGTGACATCTCCCAGGATAACATGTCCAGCTTGCAAAATGGCTGCCTCTTCTGTAGGTCTGCATGAGGCACACTATAAAATCCCCAGAGATACACAAAAAGAAGAGGTGGCTGTGTAGAGTTACCAAGCCTCTCTTACACAAACAAATGACACACTGTGTAGTGAAGAGATGGTCGGATTACCTTTACTTGGCAAGTACGCTGTGATGTTCATGTTACAGAGGTCACTCTGACAGCACTCCACCGCCTGGTCAGGGGACGGAGGGGTCTTGCACGTCATCCTGCCTTGTTCATAGACTTGGAAGCAGCCTTTCTGGTACATCAGGACACCGTCGTTTATGCTGAGTGAGGAGAAGCACTGCTGTCCATAGCAGTGGTTACCACTGCCACAGGAGACCCCCTCACACACACATTTATACTGCCCCGAATTCACCTTTACCTCCTCATCTGTAATTAGAGGGCAGTCGTTTAGCACACAATATCCTCAAATCTGACTCTGCCAATAAAGAACGCTAAGAGGTGTATTTACTAAATGTCGGTTTTTAGCAATCTAACAATATGAATGGATGTTGTGTTATGTATATGAATAGAAGTATTATATTTCAGGGAATAAAACACACATTTAAAAATGTACATTAAAAAAAATGGTCTGTTAGTAAATCTGTGTTTTAGACCAGAAACATCATCAGCTTAAATCAATAAAAATCATCCTTTAGTAAATATACTTCTATGCAGCAAATCCTGAATTTAATGAGAAAAACAGATTACCAATTTCTAAATCCACGAATTAATGTATAATGAATTTGCTTAATAGGACTCCCTCAAGATTTTGTCTTGATTGAGTATAGCACAATGGAACCAATTTTCAGGTTTTTTTGTTGTCTTTTTTTTCAATATGCACTGCTTAATGTAACATTCCCATAGTACTGTCAGGTAAGTGGCTAAGGGGTTGATGTGGCGAGCAGTGAAAATAGTGAAGTGGACCAGTGGAGAAGTTGCCCACCAATCAGCAGCTATTATTTTGCAGAACGTACTTCTCTCTCATAACTGATTGGTTATTATGCACAACATTTCCACTGATCCACTTCTCCATTCTTCACTGCTTGATATCTCCACTCTTTTCACTGCTTGATACATTGGCCCAAATGTATTAAGCCTTAACAAGAGGTGGAGATGGATAAAGAGCGAAAAAATGAAAAAAGTCCCTAATGGTGCTTCATAAAACAGTTGCTGCCTTCAATCTTCACTAATCGACCTATCCCGGAGTGGTCCAGTGTGTGAAAAATAGGATTTTAATACCTACCGGTAAATCCTTTTCTCTTAGTCCGTAGAGGATGCTTCAAGAACCATGGGGTATAGACTGGATCCGCAGGAGACATGGGCACTTTAAGACTTTGAAAGGGGTGTGAACTGGCTCCTCCCTCTATGCTCCTCCTCCAGACTCCAGTTCTAGGAACTGTGACCAGGGAGACGGACATTTCGAGGAAAAGGATTTATTTAATTTTAAACTAAGGTGAGATACATACCAGTTCACACCTCAAACACTCCGTACAACATGGCAGTCAACAACAACAACGCATGCAACGGCATGACTAACATCAGCTACACACTGACTGAACTCAACACAACATGTGTGCAACCATAACCAATAACTGCAGATACAGCCCGCACTGGGACGGGCCCCCAGCATCCTCTACGGACTAAGAGAAAAGGATTTACCGGTAGGTATTAAAATCCTATTTTCTCATACGTCCTAGAGGATGCTGGGGATGCTTCAAGAACCATGGGGTTTATACCAAAGCTCGAGAACGGGCGGGAGAGTGCGGATGACTCTGCAGCACCAATTGACCAAACAAAAGGTCCTCCTCAGCCAGGGTATCAAACTTGTAAAACTTCGCAAAAGTGTTTGATCCCGACCAAGTAGCAGCTCGGCAAAGCTGTAATGCCGAGATCCCTCGGGAAGCCGCCCAGGATGAGCCCACCTTTCTGGTAGAATGGGCCTTCACAGATTTCGGTAACGGCAATCCTGCCGTAGAATGAGCTTGCTGAATCGTATTACAGATCCAGCGTGCAATAGTCTGCTTGGAAGCAGGAGCCCCAATCTTGTTGGGAGCCCACAGGACAAACAGAGCCTCTGTTTTCCTAATTTGAGCCATTCTGGCGACATAGATTTTCAAAGCTCTGACCACATCGAGAGACTTCGACTCCGCCAAGGCGCCAGTAGCCACTGGCTTTGATAAAGCTGCAGTGCTTGCAGCGAAACGCGTCAGGAGATCACTTTTGGGGTCACTATTTGCACTCATCATATTGCCGAACTGTATCCGGACCAACACTGGAACTTTGCATTCTGCAGTGAAAAACAAATGAGACATTCAAACCCTCTTGGACCACCATCAAACCTTCAAATTCAAGGAGGACACCGCACCTATTGAGGACTTTCAAAACCAGGCTGGTTCTCGATTTGATGTAAGAGATCTTCATATGGGACTTTACCTCTAGCGGTTGGTTGGTTACATTTAAGGGTGAGACTGCGCCGTCAGTCCGTCTCTATTTTCTGCTATCCAGGACACTGTTTATAGGAACGTGATACATTGTTATTGGCATTAATGTGACCTCAGTTTTACCAGCTAATACTAGTTACCACCATACATATGGTTTTATTTAGTTTTTAATTTCATATTTTATTAAATGAAACTTTTACTCAATCCTTCCATTGAATTTTGAAGTTAATTACACATTAGCGCTGCTATTTCTTGTATTGTTTTGTACTGGCACCACAATAGGCTGGTTTACGTGAAACAATGAAACCACTTTTGGCAGAAATTGCTGACGAGTTCTCAACTCTGCTCTATCAGCATGGAAGATTAAATAGGGGCTTTTGTGAGACAAAGCCGCCAATTCAGATACCCTCCTTGCGGATGCCAAGGCCAACAACATGACTACTTTCCAAGTAAGGAATTTTAACTCAACCTTACTCAAAGGTTCAAACCAATAAGATAGCAGGGACTGCAACACCACATTAAGATCCCATGCTGCCACTGGGGGCACAAAGGGAGGTTGGATGTGTAGCACGCCTTTCACGAAGGTCTGAACTTCTGGAAGAGAGGCCAATTCTTTCTGAAAGAAAATTGATAAGGCCGAAACTTGTTCTTTAATTGAGCCCAACTTTAGGCCCGCATCCACACCTGCTTGCAAAAAATGGATCAAACGCCCCAGCTGAAATTCCTCCGTAGGAGCCTTCTTGGATTCACACCAAGACCCATATTGCCTCCAAATACGGTGCTAATGCTTCGCCGTTACTTCCTTTCTAGCCTGAAGTAGTGTGGGAATGACTTCACTGGGAATACCCTTTCGGGCTAGGATTTGGCGTTCAACCGCCATGCCGTCAAACGCAGCCGCGGTAAGTCTTGATACATGCACAGTCCTTTCTGTAACAGGTCCTCGCGTAGAGGAAGAGGCCAGGGATCTTCTATGAGTAATTCTTGAAGATCGGGATACCAGGTCCTCCTTGGCCAGTCCGGAACAATGAGTATCGCCTGAACCCTTGTTCTTCTTATGATCCTTATCACCTTTGGAATGAGAGGAAGTGGAGGGAACACATAGACCGACTGAAACACCCACGGTGTCACTAGGGCGTCCACAGCTATTGCTTGAGGGTCCCTCGATCTGAAACAATCTCTCTGAAGTTTCTTGTTGAGGCGAGACACCATCATGTCTATTTGAGGAATTCCCCAACGACTTGTCACTTCTGCAAAGACCTCTTGATGAAGACCCCACTCTCCTGGATGGAGATAGTGTCTGCTGAGGAAGTCTGCTTCCCAGTTGTCCACTCCTGGAATGAAGACTGCTGACAGAGCGCCTGCATGAGCGAAGAACTTTTGTGGCCTCCGCCATCGCCGCTCTGCTCTTTGTTCTGCCTGGCGGTTTATATACGCCACTGCTGTTATGATGTCTGACTGAATCAAAACGGGCAGACCGCGAAGAAGATGTTCCGCTTGCCGAAGGCCGTTGTAAATGGCCCTTAATCCCAGAAGGTTTATGTGCAGACAAGCTTCCTGGCTTGACCATTTTCCCTGGAAATTTTTCCCCTGTGTGACTGCTGCCCAGCCTCGGAGACTTGCATCCGTGGTTACCAGGAGCCAATTCTGAATCCGGAACCTGCGTCCCTCTAGGACAGAGGTTCTCAAACTTGGTCCTCGGGGGCACACACAGTGCATGTTTTGCAGGTAACCCAGCAGGTGCACAGGTGTATTAATTACTCACTGACATTTTAAAAGGTCCACAGGTGGAGCTAATTATTTCACTTGCGATTCTGTGAGGAGACCTGCAAAACATGCACTGTGTATGCCCCCGAGGACCGAGTTTGAGAACCTCTGCTCTAGGAGGTGAGAACTGTGCAGCCACCACAAGACAGAGATTCTGGTCCTGGAAGATAGGATTATTTTCCGGTGCATGTGCAGGTGAGACCCGGACCAATTGTCCTACAGGTGCCACTGAAACACTCTGGCATGGAACCTGCCAAACTGAATGGCCTCGTAGGCCGCCACCATCTTGAAGGATTGACACTCTTGCCGGTTTCAGAATCTGTTTTACCATGTTCTGTATTTCCAGAAACTTTTCCACTGGAAGAAAAACTCTGTAATTCTGTATTCAGAATCATACCCAAGAACGACAGCCATGTTGTCGGAAGCAACTGTGATTTTGGCAAGTTTAGGAGCCAACCATGTTGTTGCAAAATTGTCAGGGAGAGCGTAACGTTTTTTAGTAATTGCTCCTTGGATTTCACCTTTATCAGGAGATCGTCCAAGAACGGGATAATTGTGACTCCCTGCTTGCGCAGGAGAACCATCATTTCCGCCATCACCTTGGTGAAAATCCTCGGAGCCGTGGACAGACCAAGCGGCAACGTCTGAAATTGGTAATGACAATCCTTAACAGCAAACCTCAGATAAGCTTGATGTGGAGGATATATGGGGATGTGTAAGTAGGCATCCTTTATGTCGACCGACACCATAAAATCCCCCTCCTCCAGACTGGAGATCACTGCTCGGAGAGATTCCATCTTGAATTTGAATTTTTTTAGATAGAAATTTAGGGATTTTAGGTTCAGAATCTGCCTGACCGAGCCATCCGGCTTCGGGACTACGAACAGGCTCGAATAAAATCCTTCCCCCTGTTGTGACGGGGGTACCGTGACAATGACCTGATTTTGACACCGCTTTAGTATTGCAGCGCATACTACCTCCCTTTCTGGAAGAGAAGCTGGCAAGGTCGATGTGAAAAGTTGGTGAGGGGGCACATCTTGAAACTCCAATTTGTACCCTTGGGCTACTATTTCTAATACTCAAGGATCCAGGGACGAGCGAACCCAGACCTGATTGAAGAGTTGGAGACATGCCCCCACCGGTGCGGACCGTTTTCCCCTTCCTCTCGTAGCAAGGAAGGAAGACCCCCATCCTTTTTTGTATTTATTGGGCCGAAAAGGACTGCATCTGATAGTGGGGCGTTTTCTTTTGTTGTGCAGGAACATAAGGTAGGAACGATGACTTACCCGCGGTAGCCGTAGATACCAGGTCAGCGAGGCCGTCACCAAACAAGACACTACCATTAAACGGCAGAGACTCCATAATCTTCTTAGAGTCAGTATCAGCATTCCATTGATGAATCCACAATGCTCTTCTAGCTGAGACCGCCATGGCATTGGCCCTCGATCCCGAAAGGCCAATATCCCTTGCAGCTTCCTTTAGATAAGCTGCAGTGTCCCTAATATGACCCAGTGTCAAAAGCACGCTATCCCTGTCCAGGGAATCTATATCAGATGACAAGTTATCTGCCCACTTTTCAATAGCGCTACTCACCCATGCCGATGCAATGGCAGGCCTGACAAAAATGGATTGCAATGTATTTTCCTGCTTACGATCCGCAGGATCCTTCAGGGCTGCCGTGTCAGGAGACGGAAACGCCGCCTTTTTGGACAGACGCGATAGAGCTTTGTCCACCGTGGAGTTTGACTCCCACTTTTCCCTGTCCCCAGAGGGGAATGGATAAGCTACCGGATTCTCTTGGGAACCTGTAACTTCTTGTCAGGATTTTCCCAAGCTTTTTCAAAAAGAGCGTTCAGTTCATGAGGGAGGAAATGTCACCTCAGGTTTCTTTTCCCTTAAACATGCAGACCCTAGTATCAGGAACAGCAGGGTCCTCAGTGATATGTAATACGTCTTTTATCACCACAATCATGTACTGAATGCTCTTAGCCAGTTTAGGATTCAATCTGGCATCACTATAGTCGATACTGGAATCAGAGTCCGTATCGGTATCTTTATCATCTATTTGGGTAAATGAACTCTTCTGAGACCCCAAGGGGTTCTGAACCTGCGACAATGCATCCTCCATGGATTTTCTCCATGTCTGGTTCTGAGACTCAGATTCATTTAATCTTTTATTCAACCGAGCCACATTTGCATTCAAAACGCTCAACATATTTACCCAATCAGCAGTCGGCGGTGCCGACACAGTCACTCCCTCAGTCTTTTCTGTCCCCACTCCAGCCTCCTCCTGGGAAGAGCACTCAGCCTCAGACATGTCGAGACGCGTAGACACCCACAACACACTGGGCTATAGGGTACAGACCCACAGCAAAGCCTGTTAAGAGAAACACAGATGGAGTTCTGCCAGCTCACAACCCAGCGCCTATCCCAGTTCTGAAGCGTGTAATATACTGCCCAGACCTGTTAGCGCTTTTAATATCAATAAAATAGCACCAAATCAACTGTGCCGACCCCGTTTTGCACCCTGTTACTTGTACAGTAGTGTGGGAGGCCAGGCTCAGTGTCTCTGCAGCTGTGAAGAGAAAATGGCGCTGGTTAGAGCTGTGAGGGCTAAGCCACGCCCCCTTAGTGGCACGCTTCAGTCCCGCTTATTTTTACATATTTATACTGGCAGGGGTCTGTATTTAGTGCCCAGGCACTGTATACTTTTATGCCAGTCGCTATTGAGGTTTTATGCTGCCCAGGGCACCCCCTCCCCCTGCGCCCTGCAATGCCTCTGTGTATGTGGGAGCATGAGCCGTCACTGAAATCTTCTGCCGTCACTGAAGTCTTCTGATCTTCTACTCACCCGGCTTCTGACTTCTGGCTCTGCAAGGGGGGTGACGTCACGGCTCCGGGAACGAGCATCTAGGCGTACCTAGCGATCAGACCCTCTGGAGCTAATGGTGTCCAGTAGCCTAAGAAGCAAAGCCTTGAAACTCACAGAAGTAGGTCTACTTCTCTCCCCTCAGTCCCACGATGCAGGGAGCCTGTTGCCAGCAGGTCTCCCTGAAAATAATAAACCAAAGTCTTTTTTCTGAGAAACTCTGGAGAGCTCCTCAGTGTGCATCCAGTCTAACTGGGCACAGAAAACTAACTGGAGTCTGGAGGAGGGGCATAGAGGGAGGAGCCAGTTCACACCCCTTTTAAAGTCTTAAAGTGCCCATGTCTCCTGCGGATCCAGTGTATAACCCATGGTTCTTGACGCATCCCCAGCATCCTCTAGGACGTATGAGAAAACAGAAATTGGAAGGGTGTGAAGAAGATGGCGCTACAGGTGTGAGGATAGGATGAAATGGGGCTGGTATACTTAGCTAATGGAAGAACTTCCTTTATCCAAAGGTGATCAACTTCAATCAACGAAGTGGAAACTCAGATATATGAAAAAAGGTAGAAAAAACAATATGTAAAATAAATTCTCAACACCCACAGAATACTCGCCACCTATAGAAGTGAAAAGCACTCTACACATAAACGATACCTTTATGTGTATATTTCGCAAACTTCCATTGTAAGCGAGGTATGCTCATTTGGACCATAGCATTGAAAACTCATCTATCACATAGAGAAATATTTTAGAATCATGAAGATCAAAATATCCTAATCGCCTATCTATTGTTGAGAATTTACTACACATTGTGGTTTTTCTTCCTTTTTTTCATATATCTATGAGTTTCCACTTCGTTGATTGAAGTTCATCACCTTTGGATAAAGGAAGTTCTTCCATTAGCTAAGTATACCAGCCTCATTTCATCCTATCCTCACACCTGTAGTGTCATCTTCTTCACACCCTTCCAAAGAGTGAAAAATGACCAGCCAATCAACTTCCTAACTGCCACGTCACAGCCTGTGTTTGAAAAATAACAGGAGCTGATTGGCTAGTATCACTCTTTATCTATCTCCACTTTATCTTTTGTTCAGGCTTAACACATTTGGGCCATTAATCAATAATTATGCCATCTCTGAGTAACAGTCCATTGTCCTTTAGGTAACAATAGGTTAGTACAGTAGTAACCATTTCATACTCCTTTAAAGTGTATTTGTTAATATGAGGTCTACCTATCAGTATGCACATTTGTTGCTGTAAATATGTTGCTGGTAGTGACAGTTGTTATGGAAGCGTGTATTCTGAGCACGTCAATAGAGCCTTATGCAGGATCTCGTCAGCATGCACATGTGGCATTTACAGTGCATGCATGTAAGTAGCAGCAATTGTTTTCCGGGTGTTTACTATATAGGGGTATGCTGTTTTCACTGAATTATTTTCCGTGAGGAAAATGAAGCTACATTGAAACGTCAGAATAAAGATACTCGTTTTAATTCGTCTTCTTTTGTCCGAGCGTCACCATCATTTTCTTGATAAAGAGATAGATTTTTTTCTAATATTTTCATTGGATGTAAAAAGATATATTAAAAGGAAGATCCAGTAGCTTAATATGATCTAGAGTCTTCTTCACACAATGGTTTATTAACACATTAACTCTCTCAAACAAAATCAGTAGCATGTCACTTATTTTCACTGAAGTATGCTGATCTGTTTAAATGGCCCTTATTTTTTTCCCCAGACAAGCTCGGCCCAGACATAACACTGTCAGCAGTGAGAGCAGTGCATAACACGCCTCAGGGGAGGGAGGGCGTGCTGGCTCACTAAGCAGAAGATTCCGTACCTTATTATCAATCGTCCTTTTTAAAAACCCCAACAAACTCCACAGTGTTGTGCATGGCATAGAAGACTTTACATCGTGGAATGTTAAACATGGCAAGCACACAGAGAAGGACCAGATTTTAAGCGATTACTACCCAAATTCTTTTCATTTTTTTTTTAGAATGTTATGCTATTGTGTATATTACTATTAAAATTACAAAATATAGGACTTTAAAATAAGGAAATAATAGGCGGAGGGATTATTTAACAAGCCGTAAATTTGTGTTCAAGTTTGGCTGAGATCTGGAATATAACAAGGGTGTGTGAGGTTTAGATGTTCAGACTAGTTTCTGAATAACAGGAAAGTTAATGATGTCCTGTATCACTCGTGAGGATTTCACACTTTAGCTGCCAAAATAATATATGCAAGCAGAAGAACATCCCAAGTAAAACTTCCAGGACCATATGGACGGGCACAGTGCAACAGTGGATGGCATTGTTGACCTGCATAGGATTTCTTTGCAGACAAACTTCCTCTCAGACCAA
Organism: Pseudophryne corroboree; assembly: GCF_028390025.1. NCBI lineage: Eukaryota > Metazoa > Chordata > Amphibia > Anura > Myobatrachidae > Pseudophryne > Pseudophryne corroboree. The sequence goes on along the minus strand of NC_086450.1, from coordinate 138,471,607 downwards.
ACATATGATGAAGAATCAGTCAGAGGCCTAATAACCTATCACCATGGTGCAGGCACTTCTGAAGATGAGAATAGAATTTAAGCTCTGCTTGGACCGGGTACGATTTTTCTGATTGCACGGCCATGGGTTAACTGGATTGAGGAGCATAATCTCTCTATATACAATTATGTAGCAGTGACATACAGAACACAGGAACATCACCAATTTCAGTTACTTACCTTCCATACTTGGAGACGAAAAGGCTATCATCATAAGTAAGGGAAGAATCATACCACCATCTACCATTGTACAGCTCTAGGAAAAGAAATATATATAGTTAATTAGGATGTACAAATAATCCAAAATATACAGATATCAGCAGGGGTGTAACTAGTCATTTGTGGGCCCCATACATAAATATGGGCCCCACGTACTGCCCAGGGGCCACCAAAAAAAACCTCAAAAACATGAGAGACAAGACAGCCATACACCCTAGGATATGCAGTCAATATACCAGCTGTCGGGATCCCAGTGTTCAGGAGAGTGGGAATAGAACCTGCGGCAAGCTATGCGAGCCACCGGGGTCGATGCGTGGCGAGCGCAGCGAGCCAGACTGGATGCCACTGTCTACATAGTGACAGCCGGCATCCCGTATGTATCCCCACCACAGCTATAGCTGTACCTGCTGCACCTACAGTAATTCCACCATTGGACAGGATTAGGTTGTGGTAAAGAACTGGGATAAATGGTGTGCTAAACCAAACTTGAGAACATTTTGAAGGACTTTAAACATTTGTAATTAAAGTTTCATAGGTTCTGAATTCCTGCATTCTGTTTCCTGTGAGTTCTGTAAATCTTGGTTTAGGGGCATAATCTATATCAAAGGTGAATTGGTGCTTCTCTGTCAAACATAGTAGCTGGGAGGTCAGTCTAAACAGAATTACCCAATTCGATCATACATTCTTATTTTATTAAGACACTTCCAAAGGGGGTCTAATTGGGTGCATACAGCTAACCTGTATTGGGGCAATTTCCCATTCAGCCAACACAGGGGGATTGGAGAAATCCAACATGTTGGATTTGCCAGACTCTCCGATTACGACGAACCAATGGTCATGATTGGCAAGGCAAGTTAGGGATTTTTAACATGTTAATATCAGATCACTGATTTGCAGAATTGGGGTCATGGAAGTATTGCCCGAGTAATTGAGAAAACAATTATAAAGAAGTAACTATGGGCCTAATGCAGACCTGAACGTAGCTGCAAATTTGTTAGCAGATGCAAAAAACCATGTGTACTCTGGGGGGGGGGGGCGCAGATATAACATGTGCAGAGAGTAGATTTGGGCGGGATGCGTTCAAAATGAAATCTAAATTGCAGTGTAAAAATAAAGCAGCCAGTATTTACCCTGCACGGAAACAATATAACCCACCCAAATCGAACTCTCTCTGCACATGTTATATCTGCCCCCCCCCAACAGTGCACATTGTTTTGCCCACCTGCCAACAATTTTGCACCTACGACCAGGTCTGAATTAGGCGATATGTATTGTTTCAAAATATAACAGTCAAAAAATAAAAAATCTACTTGACGCATCATTACCCAAGGCTGTGAGAGAGATATCCAGTCGAATAAAATAAAAAATAAAAACACCACACACACACTATGAGCCAAATTCTAACATCTTTTCCGTATAAATAGGCCAATACAGAGGATATTGCTAAGTAACACTCCTACATGAATTGAATCAATAAGCTGATCTAAACAAATCAGCCTTTGAGCAATACGAAAAACCCTGTCATTGTAATCACATTCTTAAAGTTGTGTGTGTCTCACAGCCACACTGCATAAATGACTGCAGAGAGTGGGCAAAATCTTTGTGTACATGGGCTATATGTTTGATCCTATGTGTATAATCTTACAAAGGGCACATCTAATCAGATGTGCATGTTCATCCACAATAGGCAGTGTTAAGGTGTGTACACACGGTGCGATATGCACTTAACTTTCCTTCCGATTTTGACTATAATAGTTAAAATCGTAAGTAAAGTTAGTGCATATTGCACAGTGTGTACACAGCTTGCGATGCCGATGTGCGGTCCCGTGGGATCGGCATTGAAAGAAAAACAATAGACTGTGCAGGCAGCCCAACATTGAATATATCTGCGGGGCTGGGCTCCGGCACCATCGATTAGTCAGTGTCGGGCTGTGCGGCGCATCGTGCTGTGTGTACACACCTTTAAATATATCACTACAGCTACGGAGGGTGGGCTCCAGGAGAATACATTTGCATAGCTAAAGAAGGAAACACACTGAGCAATATATCAAAAGCATTTAGGCGGATGGGTACAAATGATATGTCTACGAACTACATCGTTCACAGACAAATTGCGTCCGCTCTGCGTCACAGCTGATAGCCAATATATCTAAAGCTATATCAGCACATCTAGCTGTGTGTATGGGAGGTCCGACTGCCGGTACAATTGCTGCAGGGAGCGCCGACACAGCTAGGCAGGCAAATTCAAGCCTGCTCAGTTGTGACATCAGGATGACTTATCGAGTGGCCGTCGTTTAGGTGTGTATACTTACCTGGACCAGCCGCTCTGGGAGCACGACCTCTGGGCCACTGACGTGTCATTATAGTGTGTACGCAGTATAAGAGTGGAGTAATTATGAGAGAAATAGTAAGGATTAACTTGTGAGAAAGTGGATGTGGTCAACATCCAATAGACGATATTGGCAGATAATTGTATAACGGATGCTCGGCATTAGAGACATCTAAGAAAATGATAAAGCTAACCTGCACAATTAATTCTGCTCAGAAGTCTTTCTGAACAAAACTAAAAAGATATAAATACTAGAGCAGGCATGTCCAAACTACGGCCCTCTAGCTGTTGAGAAACTACACATCCCAGCATGCTCTGACACCGCTTCAGCATTCTTTGACAGCAAAACTGTGTCAGGGCATGCTGGGATATGTAGTTTCACAACAGCTGGAGGGCCGCAGTTTGGACATGCCTGTACTAGAGGATCAGTATAAAGGCAATTACATTACTCACTCAAAAGCAATTTACATCCGGGAGACGTGTGGTCTTTGCTCTTTATAATATAACCAGTAACATTACATTTATTACACATGACTTACTGGACCAAATACACCGGTCCCAAAATAATATACTTCAGGCAATAAAACAAGGTTAATGCAACCTGTAGCTCGCTAGCCGTTTTTCCATCACAAGTCCCAACACGCGCTGCTTCAACAGCACCTTAACAGGCACCGGTTTCCTAAACTGGTATATTACATGGGAGACACTTACAACTGTGAATTATAAAAGCATTAGAATTCAGGTGTCCTAATACCATACATAAGCTTTAATACAGTTCTCAAACCTGATGGGTCTTCTAATATCCTTAGAATTTGCAGCAGTGAGTACATTATTCCTTATAAATACATGTTTTCCTTAAGAACACCAGAAATCTCTATTGTATTATAGACAGGAGCAGGAACACCTGTAAATCATACTGAAGCAGCAATTCCATCAACTTTATTAATTAAAACAATGACAAACTAAAAGAAATAGATTTGGTATTTACATTTTTCCTTTACTTGTTTTTGCTGCTATTAATGATTCATAATTCTGTACAGTGTCATAACTACCATGAGAACCACAGTCACATGATGTAGTAAGCAAAGAGGTTATGGAACATTCTTATGAACGTCTGTTCTGTGTATATTAGTAAAGTCCTCCCATTCTGCCCGTGAATGACATGCTGAGAGCTGTGAGAAGGTATATCCGACTGGTAGCCATTTTTAGGGCGGGATGCATCATAGCTATAAATGCGTCCAAACCGCCAAATATTCAGTTGACCGCTTATACGCCAAGGTTCCAGAATAAAATAAATTCAGGAGCTTGGACCCGGTAGGCAACGTCATCTTTAGATGGTGTTGCCAAATAGAAGTCTATGGACTTCTTATCGCACTTCCCTCTGAAAGGGATCCGAACGGATCTCTCCCATCACCCCCCATGGCGCGTGTGCATTAGGACCCTCGTGTCATAAATCCAAACTATCGCAAAGGACAGCTCTCACCGGGAGTGCTGACCTTTGCCATTTTTTTCAAGCAAACAGCATCACTAAAGGTCGCTATGCTTATGATGGGATGTATCGCATACAAACTGTGATGTGTCATGCATCCTACCCTTAGAGCGAGTTTGAAAAGGAGATAATGATTTGAAGGAGGACAGGCAATTTGGGGGGGAGAAACCACTAATGAAAGCTTTAAAAAAAACAAAAAAAAAAAAACAATTTGACTTCATTTGCCAGTTCCAAAAGGAAAAAGAAGTGGTACTGCAGCTCTAAAATCACTTGTGCATTTTAAAACAATAAACTGTTGACAGCAAAATTGCGCTAATCAAAACCTATGGAAAAAAAAACATTATTCTCCCCTATATTGTACAGTTATGCTTAATTCTAGTTCTTATTCCAGAATCAGTTAACCTGGTCAGAGACAGTGAATAAATGAACGGTTTGTTCGTGGTTTTCTTTGTAGAAAGTTTGGCACATGTTACAAAGAGGCTCTTTTTTGTGCAGCAGACATAAACACTCACAGACAGACCACACTTCCAGTGAAGATGACAAAGACTCAGGCTGTACTTAATCTCATGGCACTAAAGTATGTTCCATAGACAAAACATAACATCCCTAGTCTACATAATATAAAGGATTCCTCTCTGTCACACACTGTCCAGCAGACTTCTCTAGTTACAAAGATGTCCAACAGCGCTTATGAAGATGGAAAACTACTATTCTTGCTGCTGCATATTAGTAATAGGCAATTGCCTAGCAATTTTTTTAGCAGTCCTTTAAAGATTAATCAAATGCTCATACATAAATAAGCAGCTAGTGACATACACAAGTACTTTCTTACATCAGAACAGAACTGGCCAAAAGCTATTACTTTGGAGGAAGCAATATTTCCTACAGTATGCACACCGTGAGGTCTATATTTATGGAATTGGGAGTTGTCATTTTACACAAAGGGTATGGATTATGTGGAATGGGCTGTATTTGGGGTCTTCTGCCTTTCCATCCTCAGTAAATTAATTTGCAGTGTTCCTTACTGAGACCTGACCTGCTCCCAGCCTCCCCCCTCTTTATGGCATTACTCTGTATATGCAAAAGTAATAGTAGAAAAATAATGGATCTGACCTTTATCTGTTTTTCCAAGTTAATGGACATAATGTCAAAATAGGTTACCTAGATAAAGCACCTATATAAAACACAACCCTCACATAAAAATATAAAATTAGTGATGAGTAATGTGGCAACTACATTAGCAACAGACGTTTGAGCAGCATGGTGGGCGGAACACATGGAATAAAAGAGATGGTGACTAAATCTAAATATGATTTGTACAATTTGCTAGGTTTTCGGAGTCTCAACCAATTGAAAGAGGGACTTGATGTCTCTACATTCCACCTAACATGCTGCACAACAGATCTAGTCCAGGTTTCGGCAAACCAGGTTTAGTTTTGCGTTTCATTTAGCCCTTAGCAGAACTATAAACAATTTAGAATTAATACTCTTGAACCAATTATGGTCAGTTATATTCCTTGTGCATGTAGGGGCTATTTGTACCATAGCCAGACAATAAACGGTTGTGCTTAAATAGCCAATAGTCCTCATCTCACAAATGTATATTTATTTATTTATTTTATAAGCAGTTTCTTATATAGCGCAGCATATTCCGTTGCGCTTCACAATTAGAACAACAGTTATAGAACAAAACAGGGCAAAGACAGACATAGCGGTAGGAAGGCCCTGCTCGCAAGCTTACAATATATAGGGAAATACTGTAGGCATTGATACACAAGGATAGATGCTACCTATTGCATAATGGTCCACCAGATTGCTAGGTTCTTAATGGGTTGTATGATATGATCACCCAGCAATGTTGGAAGACAAAATGTGAGGTTATGGGGACTGTGCAGAGGGAATGTAACTGGATAGGGAAGCATTGAAGGTTATGTGTGTGGGTCAGGAATTTGGTAGGCTTGTCTGAAGAGATGAGTTTTCAGGGAACGTTTAAAGGTTTGGAGACTAGTGGAGAGTATTATTGTGCATGGGAGTGCATTCCACAGAGTGGGTGAAGCCCAGGTAAAGTCCTGTAATTTTGAGTGGGAACAGGTAATACATCTGGATGAGAGACGCAGATCTTGTGCAGAGCGGAGGAGTCTGGTAGAGAGATATTTTGAGATGAGTGAGGAGATGTATGATGGTGCAGTTTGGGTAATAGCCTTGTATGTAAGTAAAAGTATTTTATATTTGACACGGTAGAATACCAGTAACCAATGTAGGGACTGACAGAGCGGATCAGCAGACGAAGAACGTCTGGCGAGGAAGATTAGCCTCGCAGCTGCATTTAAAATGGATTGAAGTGGTGAGAGCCTATGTTTGGGAAGACCAGTAAGGAGATTATTACAATAATCAATGCGGGAGATGATGAGTGCATGGATCAGAGTTTTTGCAGGGTCTTGTGTAAGATAAGGGCGTATTTTGGATATGTTTTTGAGGTGCATGTAACATGATTTAGAGACAGATTGAATGTGTGGAACAAACGACAGTTCAGAGTCAAGGATGACACCTAGGCAGCGAGCTTGTGGGGTAGGGTGGATAGTTGCATTGTCAACAGTTATGGCAATATCAGGTTGGTAACTACCCTTAGCTGGTGGGAAAATAATTAATTCTGTTTTGGAAATGTTGAGTTTGAGATGGCGAGATGACATCCAAGATGAAATGGCAGACAGGCATCCAGTGACACGAGCCAATACAGATGGTGATAAATCTGGGGAGGATAGGTAGATTTGAGTATCATCAGCGTACAAATGATACTGAAATCCGAAGGAGCTGATTAGTTTACCAAGAGAGGAGGTATAGATTGAGAAAAGCAGAGGACCTAAGACTGAGCCTTGCGGTACTCCAACTGATAGAGGTAGAGAAGAGGAGGTAGAATCAGAGAAGCGAACACTGAAAGATCGATTAGATAGATAGGATGAGAACCAAGTAAGGGCCGTGTCCGGCGAGACCTAGGGACTCTAGTGTTTGTATGAGAAGAGAGTGGTCAACAGTGTCAAAAGCAGCAGAGAGATCTAAAAGAATAAGTAGTGTGTAATGGCCTTTTGATCTAGCAGTGACCAGATCATTCACTACTTTGGTCAGTGCCGTCTCCGTGGAGTGTTGGGCACGAAAGCCTGACTGAAGTGGGTCCAATAAGTTGTGGGAGTTAAGAAAGTGTGTAAGGCGAGTGTAGGCAAGTCTCTCAAGTAGCTTGGAGGGACTGGGTAGCTGAGAAATGGGACGGTAGTTAGAGAGTGTGTTAGGGTCAGAGTTGTGTTTTTTTCAGAATGGGAGTAATCACTGCATGTTTAAACAGAGATGGAAAGATGCCAGGAGAGAGAGAGAGAGAGAGAGAGAGAGAGAGAGAGAGAGAGAGAGAGAGAGAGAGAGAGAGAGAGAGAGAGAGAGAGATTACAGATTTTAGTTAAGGTTGGGATAAGCACAGGAGACAAACTTTTGCTGACCTGTGAGGGTATAGGATCAAGAGGAGAGGTAGTGGAGTAGGAGGATGAAAAGAGTGTTGATACTTCATCTTCACTTGTGGGATCAAATGAAGAGAAAGTGCCAGAGGGTTCAGATAGGGATTTGAGCAGGTCACTGGCTGAGTTAGAGCATACCATTTCATCTCGGATTTTATCAATCTTATCCTTGAAGTAGGAAGCAAGTTCTTGTGCACTGATAGTAGCTAGTGGGGGAGGTGAGGGAGGGTAAAGAAGTGATTTAAATGTATTAAAAAGTCGTTTGGGGTTGGTGGCATGATAAGAGATGAGAGATTGGAAATATGTTTGTTTGGCAGTGTCCAGGGCCTGACGATAGGAGTGGTAGGTAGTCTTATATGTGAGAAAGTCACTTGGATTCTGAGATTTCCGCCACTGACATTCTACCTTACGTGACAGTTTTTGTAGGTGTCTTGTTGATTTAGAGTGCCATGGTTGGCATCTAAGCCTACATGGAGTGTGATGGGTAGCTGGAGCAACTTCATCAAGGGCACTCTCTAGGGTCTGGTGCAGGTGGGATACAGCAGTGTCAGGTGTGGTGAATGTAAAGATTGGTGAGAGACGTTGTTGCAGAGAAGTGGAAAGTTGTTGAAAATTTATATTGTTAGTATTTCTGCGTGTTAGAGGAGGCTTGCTTGGTTTTAGTGTCCTAGAATTTAAAGTAATAGAAGAGATTGTGAAGGTGATCAGGTTGTGATCAGAGAGAGGGAAAGGAGTGTTAATGAGTTGGGAAACTGAGCAGAGCCTGGTGATCACAAGATCAAGGCAGTGGCCCTTCTGGTGAGTAGAGGAGTCGGACCATTGGGTTAGGCCAAGAGAGGAGGTTAGAGAGAGGAGTTTGGATGCATGAACAGATTGTGGACTGTCAAGAGCTATATTGAAATCGCCCATAATGATGGTGGAGATGTCAGAGGATAAGAAGTGTGGGAGCCAGGCAGAAAAATCTTCTAGAAATTGTTGTTTAGGTTACCCAGGAGGGCGATAGATAGCTGCAACACGCAGAGAGAAGGGGGTGAAAATCCTGATAGAGTGAACTTCAAATGATGTGAATGCGAGTGATGGAACCTGAGGTAGAACAGTGTATGTGAAAAACTGACAGTAAGATTCCAACCCCACCACCTTTACTATTATTAGGCCTAGATGTGTGTGTGAAGTGGAAACCACCGTGTGACAGTGCTGCAGGGGAGGCCGTGTCTGATTGTAGATTGTTCTTAATTGCATTTGAACGGATTTTGATACCATTAAGTTGATTTGAAGAAGCCACCCAGCGGCAAGTAGGTCTCTGAATGTGCTATGGTGCAATGATTTTGTGGTTCAGTCCCATGTGTGTGTGAAAAAAATAAATTAAAAAAATTACATAAACCTGACGATAGTGCTTGCGAGCACTGAAACGTTGTTGAACTCAACTGCTTATTACAAGCAGAGTGCCGCACTGTGGTAAATATATATATATATATATATATATATATATATATATACACACACACACACACACACACACACACACACACACATTATATATATATATATATATATATATACGGTGGTGAAAAGTGATCCAGCTCTCAACAAATATCTACCAACTAAGCCTCTAATTAGCTTCAAACGGGGGCGAAATTTGAAAGATATACTTATGCAACCTGATAGATCACTAAAATCTGACTCTGACTCATGGTTACAACCACAGAAAATGGGGTGCTATCGATGTGTCAACTGCACTACGTGCAGAAGTATGAATTCTGGTGAATATTTCCATCATCCGCATACTGGAAAGAAAATTAAGATTCAGCAGCGAGTAGGCTGTATGTCTGATTTTATCATTTACATACTTATGTGCCCATGCTCTCTGATGTATGTGGGCAAAACGATTCGTCCATTTAGAGAAAGAATGGCGAATCATCGCCTATCCATCAGAACAGCACTAAGTGTTGGACATTCAGACAAGCCTGTTGCAAGGCATTTCTATGAAGCGAAGCATACTCTGGCATCACTCAAATGCATGATCATAGATCGGATATTACCCCTGAAAAGGGGAGGAGACAGAGCAAAATTATTGTTGCAACGAGAGGCATCATGGATCTACCGGCTTGACACTATTCGCCCGCGAGGCCTAAATGAAGGCATTCACTATGGAATATTTTTGGAATAATCCTCTAAATTCACATCTTCAATAAATACATATTTTTATTCTTATTTTTATATTATTTTTTATTTTTTACTTTTTACTTTTTGTTTTTCCTATTATCATATATTTTTTTCTGCAACTTTGGATTTCCATAATAAGGATGGTCTGTGCCCATGCCCTTAATTGTTGAAGTTTGTTGACAGATAAACTAGATAACAACAGTATAGTTTTACACTATTAGAATGTAATCATACCAGAGTCTTTGTAATATTAGCCAAATATGGCCTTGTTTGAGATACATATATCCATGGTGATACTTGCTAATATATGAATGCTCCTAGAATCACGTTTTAGACTATTGATCGCTATGACAACGGAGGCAACTGTTTACATATATCTATCACTTCCTGATAAGATACTGGAATTTGCGCTCCAGTGACAGGAAGTACGGAGATTTGCAGAGCACCCTAAGCTTATCTATACCAGCTCTCAGTACACACTTCCGGTCATGTGACCGGAACGTGCGTTCCACAGACCGGAAGTACGGGACGCAGTGGAACGCACGCTGCTTCTGTAATAATCACAGCAGTCTAATACTTTTTAGTATCTCGTTTTAGACTATTGACCACTATCATAACGGAGGCAATTATTTATATAAACTTATTACTCCCTGATAGGATACTGGAACGTGCGTTCCAGAGACAGGAAGTACTGAGATCTGCAGAGCACTCTAAGTTTATCTACACTAGCTTTCAATACACACTTCCGGTCATGTGACCGGAGCGTGCGTTCCACAGACCGGAAGTACGGGACGCAGTGGAACGCACGCCGCTTTTGTAGTGATTATAGCATTCTATATGGCGGTTCACAATGGATATACGATTTTAAAGTAAGATTTGCACATTTATTGTTATATGTTAGTAAGTCTTGTTTGTATTTGTTGTACTATGTTTGTATTTTAATGTATAAAATTTGGGATCCCTCTAATTGGATGATTGGTGGGAGGGCCACATTTGGGTATAAATAGGGGCTATTTCCAATACTAGATGTTCTTGACAAAGGTCCTAACTGGGGACCGAAACGTCGATACACCCCTGTTTCATATGATCCACTGAAAATAAAGAAAACTTGCTTTTGAAGACTGGTGAGTGCTCCTTTACTTTTGGATGTATATATATATATATATATAATATATATATATATATATATATATATATATATACACACACACACACACATATACACATATATATATATATATATATATATATATATATATATATATACACACATAAAACCTCATTAGTATTCCGTTTTGTTTGTTTAGGAGCCCGTCATTAGATTGCGCCCAGTGGCAGCAATTCAATCGTTCTGCCATTGGGTCATAATCACCGCTGACGCCAACATTTCTATTCACTGCCTTCTGAGATTGCAAACAAAAGTGTGCAAAAAAAAAAAAAAAACACAGTCCTGCTTTAGGACTTTCTGGATTGCAAGAACCATTTTGGTCGGGTTTAGCCGCTTTGCACGGCTAAACCAGATGCTTTTAGGGGCTTAAAAACTAATGGGTGCCTGATTGGAGGAACAATTTAATTGTTCTGATGGGCATCCAAAAAACATTTGGATAGCTCATTCAGTGTTTAAACAAGCTGCTCATATCCTTAGATTTTTACCACCAATTAAAAAAAAAAAAAAAAAAATACATGAATACATCACCACCATTATGTGTACATTATTATGGCAGCATTACACTTCAGTACTGATGTAAGAACAATGTAGTCACATGTTCAGCCAGATTAAACGTCATCCAAGGATCTGTGGGCAGAGACCAGCAAGTTGCTTCTGCTTTGGCTCCATTAACAAAACCAAATTTGCCAGCAGTCCAATTCACTCTTATACAACAGTAAGAACAAGAAAAAATTGTAATGAAAAAGGCAAAGTATAAAAAAGCTGAAATTTATTTATCTTGTACAGTATGAACGTCATTTTATGTAACTTGTGACATCGGAATGGCAACAAGTGGTGTAACCATTGTGAAGCTAAGTCCAATTGGCTGGACCTGAATTTGAGTTATTCTAATTTCCTGGTCAGAGACCTAAGAAAGGGGGTAAAACAAGAAGGACAAATGAAACAATGGAACCCTTTGCAAACTGCACATCGTAACATCATGTAGTAAGTTTGCAAATACTGAAAACAAAGCAAATATAAATCTATGCCTGTAGTTCAGTTCTTGTAGAATCAATTGGCATCTCTAGCTAGTGGATAGTAGCAGCATAAACCAGATCACATTTCACAGAAATAGTTTATGGTTAGCAAAAAGCCTGGATGCCTTGTCCTTTCATAGACTTACTGCCAAAAGTTTGATGAATAACAGTCTCTCCCACAATTAACCTTAACTATCTCAAGCATTGATCAGTTCATGAAAGATAGATAGATGCGAGTTGTTTGGAATGGGGCTACAAATGAAAAAGAAAAAGCTCAGTGTTAGAAACTGACTGGTTATTTCAAAATTATTTCTGGGGTTTGGGTAGAAAATCCCATGTGAAATTACTTACCTTGGTCTAACATTCAGGCAGCTGCTCCCTCCTTTTCCTACAAGCTCACGTCATCACTATGGGGTGTATTCATGAAGCAGTGAAAAAAGTGTGGAGAAGTGAGCCAGTGGAGAAGTTGACCATGGCAACCAATCAGCTGCTACGTATAATTTTACAGAATGCACTTTATAAATGTTACCTCAACACCGATTGGTTGCCATGGCCTACTTCTCCACATCTTTTCACTGATTCACTATGTCTTCCACACTCTTCCCACTCCTGATAGCCCTGTTTTTTTACAGTGTATTTTACCACAGACTACATGCTGCCTGAAGAAACAGGAGAGCATCAAATGGCACAGGGCCTGCCGGAGAGCTGGAACACTAGCCACAGGTAAAAAAAAAAAAAAAATCTTTACAGTGAGGGTTTTACTTATACCCCTTTCCCACTGCCGCAATAACCCTGGGAATTGCTGAATCTACCCAGGTCACGGCTAGGTGTTAAAGGTCTCGGAAATATAACCCAGGTCCAGTTACCTTGGAATCCAACCCTAGCAGCTATCAGGGTCGCACCCGGGTAGCCTGTGCTGTAAACTGTTGACCCAGGGCATCCCAAAAGCCTATGTAGAGCTGCATCATCTCCAAGTGCTGGCAAAGGGAAGATCCACCTCTAACCCAGGTCCAACCAGCGGTGTGAATGGGATTTCAAGCCACTGTGACATAGCTTGAAAGTGTTCAATTACTTGGGTCGGACCCATGTTTTTGGTGGAAAATGGGTATTAGGTCAGACTTTTTTCTGGTGTTCTCACTGTCTGATAGATCAAGGTCTTTTTGTGTCTACTATACTAGACACTTTTTAGACCTGTCCTCCTAAGCAAATATTTATACATTCTGGTTTTCAGTGTAGAGTAGATAGATTTAGTTCATTTTATTAAGATCAGCAGATTTTTTTTTTTAATCATTAGGCAAGTGCCTTTTAAACAATTATATACATAAAATTTCAACTTGAAGTAGATCCAGATAACTAAAAACCCAAAGAGATGCGTTGGGGCAAGTAGGAGTTAAAGTGTTCTCATAATTACAATGTTTTAAAGTTATACAGAGCTAAAAGTAACTTAAGTTACAGGCACATCAATTATTTTTTTTGTTTTTAAAAGCTATCCTAACAAGGTTCTAGGAAAACTGCCCATATTTTCTAACTGCAAGCAACAGTCAGTAGGAAGCTACAGTGCTTTTTGTCCAAGGGAAGAGCTTCTCGTTTGTCATAAAATTCCCAGTCTGCCCACTCCCCTTCCACACTGCAGAGGAGAGCACTTGACTCTCTTACCAGGCATTTGTTCGAGATGATGGGAAAGTGATGAGAAAGAAAACGAGATAACGGCAACTTAATGATAAAATAAAATTAACATATCCTTACTAAATAAAGCCTATTTACTAACATGGCAAATTGAAGAGAATAAAGGGGGTACACATGGAGAGATAAGTGTTTAAAATCTAAGCAATCTGACTAGATTGCTTAGATTTTATGCAGGCATCTGCCGTGTGTATGCCCCCCAGCGATAGCGATGTGCGGCCCCACGCATCGCTATCGCCGGTGCTAGATTGAGCCTGCATGCAGGCTCAATCCAGCAGGTCGCTCACTTCATCGCTGTGTGAAATGAGCGCCCCCCCCCCCCCCCGTCCCCTCGCTCAGCACATCGCGCTGTGCTGAGCGGGGGGAGAGATGAGTGCTAAACGGTCTGTGTTAAGATCGCTCAGCACACATCTCCCCCGTCAGTACCCCCCTTACGACTCAGGACCATTTATGTTATGCCACAAATGTTCTACATCAGGCCTGACCAACATGTGGCTCTCCAGCTGTTGTGAACCTACAAGTAGTAGCATGCTTTACCAGCTAAACGGTGCTAGTTTATGCTAGGACTTGTAGCTTCACAACAGATGGAGAGCCACAGGTTGGCTAGGCCTGCATGAAAGCCAGTAGGAATTGCTATTAATGTAAAAACTGCATTTGGTGGATGTAATGGAGCTTGGGCGCTCAGATGTCAAAAAGCAACAAATTAGTATACATCCAGATACAGTATAGCAAATTTTACATTGCTGTACTAGTTGTATCAACTGGCATTTCAATAAGCCAAACCACCATTGCTGATTTTCCACTAGCTTCCTATCCATTTGCCCTATGAACTGGAATGCATGAATTAGATCAATATAAGTTCAGGTGAATTTGTAGGCTCATAATGGCTGACTTCACGTTGCATAACAGATTTTATATATCCGTAACCGTGAAGTAATTCCTAGATTTCTAGGCTAAATAAGCGATATGGGAGAACTGAGAACTTATGTACGTGATGTACAATGTAGTGTAATATTTTATATAGGGCAAACAAGTTATGGTGCACTATATAATAACATGATGCTTATTCGGTCACTTCAGACACTAATAGAAAACAAACTGCACATAAAGCGTTAAGCACAAAACCATAAATCAATATATCCTCAGATTTGAGTAATTTAAATTTACAATGTGGCTTTACAGTATCTGCTGAAATACGGCCACCACCCAGATCCCTGGGTATCGGATATTCTGGGAGGTGAATTATGACAGTAGCTGAAAATCCTTAAGTTGTCTATCACATGCTTTAAAAGTTTTAGACAAACATAATTAAAATTATTCAGATTTTAATTCTGGATTGCAATAAAGGATTAAACAAGAAAATACAAATCAATTTTCCCCTCAAGCTCTGCTATTCTAGGCGTATACGAAATGGCTCAGTTCGTTGAAGCTCTGCCAAGGAAGCTCTGATGTCTGCATCTGCAGACGGACTCCATTTTCCCCAAGCCCTGCTGTAATTCAGTGAGGTAAAAATAAACTTTAATCATTTTAATGTGCAAAACAACAATACTCCACAAAATGCTGATGTCTGTTCTGATAACTGCCAGCCTACTTAACAGATCAGTGCAAAGAGGTTTTTATTTTTTTTTAATTTAAAGTTTCAAATCAGAAACGAAAATTAGGTTATATTTCAACATCTCTGCACCAAATACCACTTCAGTGTTTATAAAATGTGCATACATGCAATGACATCACCCTACTGGAGAACAGACGGGATGAGGTCAGGATCCTGGAGGTCGGGATCCCGGCAGTCGGAATACAGATGTCGGAATCCCGACACTGATCGGAATGCACAGTGCAAGAAGAACGGACAAATTAACAATGAGGGAGCTTCAGCTCCAGGCCTCAGCATAAATTACATTGTGACAGAATGATGACCAATGGCCTAGCAGGAGGCCATACATCATAAGGCTAAAATAATTTTTCTATTTTCTTTTCTCCAGTCTTTCTATTTTTAAGGGAGACAGTGGAGTTTAATAGGGTAGGGGGATCAACTCGCACACATGGCTCTGACAACACCCACACAGCTCCACCCCTTCTCAGTATAGGACCTTGAACATTCTCAGCCCCAGACTCATAAATAGATGCCACAGTGGATACAACAGATAACTGAAATATATTACAGTGCATCTCCGTGTGTGTACAGCAATCCACCGCCTGCCTGTGCACTGGCTGCAGGGACCGCCGACACGGACATCAAAGCTGGGCTGGCAAATTCAAATGACTGCCCAGTTGTGACGTCGGTCCGGCCCAACCCAACATATCGAGCTGCCGATTGGTAAAGGTGCATACACACGGTGAGATTTTGACTATCTTTACTTGAGATATTGTCTATGTGCGATTTTGACTATACTATAATTTGTATGACAGCCAAAATTGCCTTGCCTGCACACTCTATATTTTCTTGCGATACCAACCCTGTGGGAGCGTGCATTGGTATCGCAAGCTGTGTACACATGGTGTGATATTGACTAGCTTTCCTTATGATTTTGACTATAGTTAAAATAGTAAGCATATATTGCACCATGTGTATGCACCTTAAGTGTGTACAGCTGACCTAATTGGCTGCTCTGACAGCACAACGGCTGCTTTATCTTTCTTATATGTACCCAGTCTTAGAATATAACCTATTAATACTCTAGTTAGAGTTCCTCCGGTATGTCTTTGGATCCTTGTGGACTGGTGGGTTATATATCCATAATGATAGATTTAATACACAAGATGGCTCCTCTATGTGTAGACTTTCTCAAGCAACATCGCAAAACTAAAAAATAGACTTCTTTCTGTAGTCTCGCTGTAACAAATAGTAATTGCTTAAGGCAGTTCCAAGGTTTCCCTCAAATGTCATACTAGGCGATTTGATCACCACTTGTGAAGCGATCATTACTGATTAAAAGCTGGAATCCATCTAAAAAGGGACAATAAATGCAGGGGCACCAGTGCACTGCAACAGCTGGCCCCGTAGCACACAAAAATCCACAAGCATCTATACCCCTAGAGGATAAGGAGAACACAATGCCACAGAGAAACATTATGGTATCTGGAAAATAGTAGAGATCTTTATACTATATAGACAATGGGGTCCAGGACAATGGCTAATAGGCCCTACACACTGGCCGACATCACTCAAAGATATGAACGAGATAACGTTCATACCTTTGAGTGTGGAGGCACCAGCAATGAACGATGCGCGGCCCCGCACTCGTTCATCGCTGCTGCCCCGTCGGCTGTGCATGCAGGCCAATATGGACGATCTCGTCATTATTTGCCTGCACTGCTACGGAGCCAGGTGATGGGGGGAGTGAAGAAACTTCACTGCCCCCCCGCCCGTCTCCGCGGTCTGCCAGCTCGGCGGCGGATCAGCCAATGTGTAGGGCCCTTTACTCTAGTAGCTAAACCTGACCACATATGGGCTGTTTGATTCTATCACTCGGGCCAAGCATCACAATGCCCTATTTGGCCAAACCCTTTCCACGCCTTTTTAGCGTGGGCTGAAGACCGCTGCACATTGCAGAGTTATTACAGTGTGTAGCCCAGTTATATCTGAGCAGATAAAATAAAGATAGATTGCTACCATGAGGTGTAACAGTTAACAGAAAAAAAAATGTGCACAATACATATATTTGCCTAGTGGACCAAAAGTGCTAAACTACATGCTTTAGAAGGGATTCGGTCTGAAGATCGACACTGTCTAGGGCGACAATGTTTAGGTCGACAGGGTAGGAAGGTCGTCAGGTCAAAAGGTCGACGTGAGTTTTTAAAAAAATATATATATTTTTTTTTTGAACTTTTTCATACAACGATCCACGTGGACTACGATTGGAATGGTAATCTGTGCCGAGCGAAGCGAGGCACGTTGCCCCAAGCATGGCGAGTGAAGCGAGCCATGAGAGGGGACACTGCACTAATTGGGGTTCCCGGTCACTCTACGAAGAAAATGACACAAAAAAAACCACACAACACCTCATGTCGACCTAGCACGTCAACCTAGAAACCCTGTCCACCTTCCAACCCTGTCGACCTATAGTGGTCAACCTAAACATTGTCGACCTAGACATCGTCGATCTAATGATCCACACCCACTTTATAATTACCTGGTTTACCTAGACTTTATAATGAAAGGGACTATGGATAATATAGAAAAAAATCACAGTAAAGATAAAATTCTAGAACATAGCAAATTGTAATAAATGGTAATATACACAAGCAGAGATTTTGGCGAGATAAAGTACCACCAAATCAGCTCCTGTCCATTTTCAAACAGCCTGTAAATGGCCAGTTCCAAGCTTAATGATTGGTACTTTTTCTCTCTCCAGGCTTTGATAAATATCGCCCACATTCTCCCTGCTTCCACCAAACACATCATGCAGTGTCGTAAATGCTTCCTTTTCAGTGAATGTCTGGAAATAGGCATCAAACCTCTCCCCCCCCCCCACCCCCCCCCCCCCCCCCCCCCCCCCCCCACACATTACAAAGTGCCTTTTTAGTTTTTCATGCAAGTGTTTAAAGTGTAATTTCCTAGGGTTCCAGATAATAAAACACAAAGACATCCCTTTGGTGACATGTATAGAACTGGAATTCTTAAACATGTTCAGGAATTGCAATACATCCCCCGCCCCTCCCAATAAAAAGAAAATTTTAATAGTCAGCTAAAACCATATAAATGTGAATTTGTGCACACAGAGTTATGCCACCAAGAGGTTGCAGATTTTTAACTACAAGTCTCAGCATGACCAGTTCTGCTACTTTTCCAAAACTGCTGTATTAGTGGCAGCCAAGTAAAAGAACCCGCAAGGGCAGCATTCCAAAATTGCGGGCCGGTAAAAGTTTGCCCTTTTTGATTTTCCACTGAAATTATCTTCCACGTCAGACATATCGACTGATAAGCTCAGAGGCGGCTTTCTTTACTTCTCTGACTATTTCACCAACTTTTCCGGTGACGTCCGTCCGTCTCTCCTGACTTTAGATTAGACGGTGCTGGCTGCTAGATAACTGTCACAATAGGCCTGCTGTTTAATATGTGTAACTCTTTGGCACCGCATAAGGGAAGAAGGAAAACCAGGAAAAAAAAATAAACAAAAATGAAATGAAATAGAAGCAGTAGCACTTCTAGTTTTCTCACCTGGAAGGATCACACATATTTGTGGTTTGACTCGACATCTGTGGTTCTCTCTAACTACACCCTGTAATAGAATGAATCATTGCTAACTCCCACGGCTGTACCTCTGCATGGGATTACATATCAGACTATTGTCTTGGCTTTTATTTTTGTCTACGGTAAATACAAACAAAAGGAACAACTTGAACAGGTCTAGGATGTGCTGTGAATAAAGCAGCGAGTCACGTGTTGATGTGGTTTGGAAAAAAACCATTAGGCAGAAAAAGCACATCATTATATGAAATATTTCTGGAAAGAGTAGGCGGCTCTGTTTTTACATACTGTACATCAACCAGAAAAGAAAAAGAAAGAAGAAGAAAAAAAAGTTTGAATTATAGCACCGTCACTAAAAAAGTGTACAGTGCTAGAGGCTTTAAATATAATTTTTTTTTAAAAAGCTAATAAAATTCCTTGTTTAAAAAAAAGATATATATTTATGTTTAATAGCTTTAGCTTGCTAATAAAAAGCAGTTTATGTTTCATGATCATTAGGCAAGCGGAGGGGCTGCTGGACTGCCTAAGGATATTTCGTTTCACATTGGAAGAGCAAAGAACAATAGCTTTGTTTAAATAATAAATACAAATTCAATAGAAGAACAATCATGTAGTCTTGTGTTTACAGAAAAAATACATTTCAATTACAAAATGAGGCAAAAGAAGATGTTATCACCATTTAGGTAGAGATACTATGGGGGGGAATTAAATTAGGGTAGGCTTTCACAATTGTTTCAGCCTATCCAATTAGTTTCCACTTTATTTAGTATAATTTATTTACCCCCCCCTCAATTTTATCGGTTGAAAACACATTGGGGGTGGGATTCAATCAGCTGCAGTAATTTACCGCACCTAATTGATCTCCTGGGGACTATCCACTTAGTCACGAAAGCCGGCAGCCTTTGGGATTTTTTTTTCACCTACCTGCAGCAGGCGAACAAAAATCCCCAATATCCACCCATTTTCGCAGCCTCGATCGTGAAAACAAATCGGTACGTGAACTTAAATTACCATGGATTTTGCGTTTTCTCTCAAAAATCTGAAACATTTCGGATGCAAAAAACGGGGAGGAGGGGTGTTAATTAAATTGCAAAAAAATATAATTTTTTTTTAAAAAAATACCTGAAAAATATAGCAAAAAAGAAAACCCTAGAGGTTTTTTTCTGGCCTAACTGAATTTTCCCCATATTATCGGTGATAAATTCAGACCTGTGTTTTTGCTGCTGGATTCATGAAAAAAAACTAATTGTAGGGCATTTTTTTCTGAGCCTGCTGAGGCTCAGAGAAAAATCCTCTGATAATAGCTGCCGCTGCCACCGCTTCAAGCCTTTCAGGGGTAATTGTATGGCCCCACGGTTTAATTAGCCTGCATACACTCCTATGTATTTTAGTCAATTGTGATGTTATATCTTATGATAAATATGGGAGATTGAGATAATAGATCATGAATTAGCACTATTAATAAGCATTGAACCCACTCAGTTTCTGAACAATGTACATTGAGTGAAGCCATTTATACTCTTTTTTTTTTTTTTTTTTTTTAGGGTTCCCACAACGGTTACTGAGAAACTTTTTCTGTTTTCACAGCACAGTAGCAATCTGCAGTGTATTACTACATTTACTATACATGACTGGCAAAGTAAACTGAATTAAGGCATACAGACATATTTACTTTTAACTCAATTTAACATTTTACTGTACAAAAGTACTTTTTAAACATAGACACAAGTTTGAATGATAAAATAAAGTGTTGGGAAAGTGCTCTGGTACATCAATATGATAAAGCTGCAAATCTACACCAAGCCATAACACCCAATCACATTTGCTTTTATTGTAAAGCTTAAAATAGGTACGCAAATGCTCATTTCCGATTGGTTACTATGGGTTTCCACAGGGGTAGGCAACAGGCAGTCCAGCTACTGTGAAACTATACATACCAGCAGATATGCTGTTAGGGCATTCAGGCCCAGATTTATCAAGCCTTGGAGAGTGATAAATAGACGGTGATAAAGTTCATGGCAGTTAGGAGCTGATTGGCTGGTACTTTATCACTCTACAAGGCATGATAAATCTGGGCATCAGCATTAAAACAAGGCATGCTGGGATGTATAGTTCCACAGCAGCTGAAATGCAGCATGTTTCCTATCATTATCAGGGCCGTAACTACGTGTGTGCCAAGGGGGCTTGGCACACAGCGCAGTTGCCCTGAGGGCGCAACGGCCAGCGGCATGTAATGAGTCAAATTGACTCATTACATGCTGCCGAAGTCTGCGCCGTGCGCCCCGCTGTGTAGGGAGAAGAGGACCAGCGCCGGGCAGCGGAGAGAAGGAGGAGGAGGGAGGGGGAGCAGAGAGCCGCAGCAGCGCTATTTGATTGGTAGTAAGCGCCGCTGCAGCATCCCCCTCTCCTCCTGTATTGGCTGCCCGGCGCTGCTAAGGATGCTGGGAAGCGGTTCCCCAGCATCCACAGCAGCGCCAGGCAACCAATACAGGAGGAGAGGGGGATGCTGCAGCGGCGCTTACTACCAATCAAATAGCGCTGCTGCTGCTCCCCCTCCCTCCTCCTCCTTCTCACCTCACACAGCCTGCACCGAGAGGAAGCTGCACGAGGAGCCTGTCAGCGGGGAGAAGGTAAGTATATCTCCTCTCTCTCTCTCTCTCTCTCTCTCCCCCCGTCTGCCGCAATGTGTAAAATGGGGTCTCGTCTGCCGCAATGTGTAAAATGGGGTCTCGTCTGCCGCAATGTGTACAATGGGGTCTCGTCTGCCGCAATGTGTACAATGGGGTCTCGTCTGCCGCAATGTGTACAATGGGGTCCCGTCTGCCGCAATGTGTAAAATGGGGTCCCGGCTGCCGCAATGTGTAAAATGGGGTCCCGGCTGCCGCAATGTGTAAAAATGGGGACTGGCAGCCGCAATGTGTAAAAAGGGGGACTGGCTGCCGCAATGTGTAAAAATGGGGACTGGCTGCCGCAATGTGTAAAAAGGGGGACTGGATGCCGCAATGTGTAAAAAGGGGGACTGGATGCCGCAATGTGTAAAATGGGGTCCCGGCTGCCGCAATGTGTAAAAATGGGGACTGGCAGCCGCAATGTGTAAAAATGGGGACTGGCAGCCGCAATGTGTAAAAAGGGGGACTGGCTGCCGCAATGTGTAAAAATGGGGACTGGCTGCCGTAATGTGTAAAAAGGGGGCCTGGCTGCCGCAATGTGTAAAAAGGGGGCCTGGCTGCCGCAATGTGTAAAATGGGGTCCTGGCTGCCGCAATGTGTAAAATGGGGTCCTGGCTGCCGTAATGTGTAAAATGGGGTCCTGGCTGCCGCAATGTGTAAAAAGGAGGCCTGGCTGCCGCAATGTGTAAAAATGGGGACTGGCTGCCGCAATGTGTAAAAAGGGGGACTGGATGCCGCAATGTGTAAAAAGGGGGACTGGCTGCCGCAATGTGTAAAGAGGGGGACTGGCTGCCGTAATGTGTAAAAAAGGGGGACGCTGTCTGCTGTAATGTATAAAAGGGGCTCTACCTGGTGTAGTGGCGCTACTGTGCAGCGTAATTTGAATAATGTAGACTACTGTGCACCGTAGTATGAATTGCTATTTTGTGGCCACGCCCCTTCCCTGTGAAGCCACGCCCCTATAAAAAATTTGGCGCGCACTGCCCCTGTCTTACATGGGGGGGGGGGGGGGGGGTGCCACTGTCGTTTCTTGCACACAGCGCTAAAATGGCTAGTTACGGCACTGATCATTATATTCATAAACTTTCTTCAGACGAAAATTTTAATTAAATCTGCAGCGTTAATGATGGCATACGTGTAAGCAGGTGTCAGGAGAATAGCAAAAGGTGAAAAAATAGGATTTTGATAACCTGCGGGTAAATCCTTTTCTCCTAGTCCGTAGAGGATGCTGGGGATGACATCAAGACCATGGGGTATAGACTGGATCAGCAGGAGACATGGGCACTCTAAAGACTTTTCATTGGGTGTGAACTGGCTCCCCCCTCTATGCCCCTCATCCAGACCTCAGTTGTAGGAACTGTGCCCAGGGAGACTGACATTTTGAGGGAAAGAATTACTTAACTAGTGGAGAGATATCTACAAACTCACACCCTCAACCATGCCGCACACATGGCATTCAACATAACACACGCCAACAGGCATGAACCAATTGCAGCAACATGCTGAAACTAAGATAACACAACTTGTGTAACTAATAACTAAACTGCAGGTAAAATACGCACTGGGACGGGCGCCCAGCATCCTCTACGGACTAGGAGAAAAGGATTTACCAGTAGGTTATTCAAATCCTATTTTCTCATACGTCCTAGAGGATGCTGGAGACAACATCAAGACCATGGGGTCTATACCAAAGCTCCAGTATGGGCGGGAGAGTGCGGATGACCCTGCAGCACCGATTGACCAAACTTGAGGTCCTCATTGGCCAAGGTGTAGAACTTAGCAAATGTGTTTGACCCTGACCAAGTAGCTGCTCGGCAAAGTTGTAATGCAGAGACCCCCCGGGCAGCCGCCCAGGATGAGCCCACCCTCCTAGTGGAGTGGGCGTTTACAGACGTCGGTAACGGCAATCCAGCCGTAGTATGAGCTTGCTGAAGCGTATTTCTAATCCAACGTGCAATAGTCTGCTTGGAAGCAGGACAGCCAATCTTGTTGTGAGCATACAGGACAAACAGAGCATCTGCTTTCCGTATACGAGCCGTTCTAGCAACATAGATTTTCAAAGCCCTAACCACATCTAGAGACTTTGACTCAGTGAACGTATAAGTAACTACTGGCACTACAATAGGTTGGTTTATGTGGAAAGATGAAACCACTTTCGGAAGAAAATGTTGACGAGTCCTCAACTCTGCCCTATCTTCATGGAAGATCAGGTAAGGGCTCTTGTGAGACAAGGCCCCCAATTCAGACACCCGCCTTGCGGATGCCAAAGCCAAGAGCATCACCACTTTCCAAGTGAGAAACTTCAACTCTATCTTTTGTAGAGGCTCAAACCAATCCGATTGAAGGAACTGCAATACCACGTTAAGGTCCCATGGTGCCACTGGAGGCACGAATGGAGGTTGGATGTGCAGAACCCCTTTCACGAAGATCTGAACCTCTGGAAGAGAGGCCAATTGTTTTTGGAAGAACACTGACAAGGCCGAAATCTGGACCTTAATTTATCCCAATCGGAGGCCCGCCTCCACACTATGCTGCAAAAAATGGAGAAAACGTCCTAAGTGAAACTCTTCCGTAGGAGCCTTCTTGGATTCACACCAAGACACATTTTCTCCAAATACGGTGGTAATGTTTCGACGTTACTCTCTTTCTGGTCTGAATAAGGGTGGGGATGACCTCCTCGGGAATACCTTTCCTGGCTAGGATACGGCGCTCAACAGCCATGCCATCAAACGTAGCAGCGGTAAGTCTTGGTACACGCACGGCCCCTGCTGCAGCAGGTCCTCTCAAGGAGGAAGAGGCCGAGGATCTTCTATGAGCAACTGCTGAAGATCTGGGTACCAAGCCCTCCTTGGCCAGTCTGGGGCAATGAAAATTGCTCGAACCCTTGTTTTTTCTTATGATCCTGAGTACTTTTGGGATCAGCGTAAGTGGAGGGAAGACATACACTAACTGAAAAACCCACTGGGTCACCAGTGCATCCACTGCTACTGCTTGAGGGTCTCTCGACCTGGAACAGTATCTCTGAAGCTTCTTGTTGAGACGAGACGCCATCATGTCTATTTGAGGTACTCCCCAAAGACTTGTCACCTCTGCGAAGACTTCTTGGTGGAGGCCCCACTCTCCTGGATGGAGATAGTGTCTGCTGAGGAAGTCTGCTTCCCAGTTGTCTACTCCCGGAATAAATATTGCCGACAGAACTTGTAGATGTTTTTCTGCCCAGCGGAGGATTTTTGTCGCCTCTGCCATTGCCGCTCTGCTTTTCGTTCCGCCCTGCCTGTTTATGTATGCGACTGCTTTTACATTGTCCGCCTGGGCAGCAAGAAAAATACCTCAAACTGGCTAAAAGGGGGCATAAGTTGCCGCTGGCACAGCCCTACCCCCGCCAGTATAAATATTACAGTGGTTTTATGAGTGAAAGGACGCGCCATTGCGGGGGCGGAGCTTCTTCCTCAGGCAGCCAGCACACTACTCAGCGCCATCTCCTCAGGCTGCAGAGAACATGCTGGTCCTCTCCTCCACTTCTGACAAGTACAGGGTGCTATTAAGGGGGGGCACAAAGCGATTGTGGTGCATTTGATAGTGTATATTACTATTTAAAAGTACTGTTGGGCTGTGGACATACTGTGTTCATAGGAAATACTGGCGCTGGGATTGTGAACTGGCTGCTCCTATCCTGTGTCCCTCTGACAGATTTTACTGTGGGTCTGTCCCCAAAATAAGTCCCAGTGTGTCTGAGTGTGCTGTACACGTGTGAGGCATGTCTGAGGCAGGGAGTTCCTCCCCGGAGGAAGCCATTTTAGGGACACAGAGTTGTAATATGGTGGCGCTACTGGGACACCAAGAGCCTGCATGGGTGAAAGAGATACGTGACCGTATGCATATGATTAACCGTAGATTAGATAGGTCTGAATCTAAGGCTGCATGCTGGAGAAAATCTGTGGAAGATGTGATTTTTCAGGATGCTGTTATTCCTTATGCGGGCGGCCCCTCTGCCATCACTTACTTGATAGAAGATCATTCTTCTTATACTCACCTGTCTTCTGACTTCTGACTCTGTGAGGGGGGTGACGGCGTGCTATGGGAGTGAGCATCTAGACATGACTAGCATTCAGTACTCTTCAGGAGCTAATGGTGTCCTGTCAGCCAGAAGCAGACCCATGAAACTCTTTAGGAAGTTGGTTCTGCTTCTGCCCCCTCAGTCCCACGAAGCAGGGAGTCTGATGCCAGCAGATCTACCTGAAAATAAAAAATCTAACATAAGTCTTTTCAGAGAAACTCAGTAGAGCTCCTCAGAATGCATCCAGTCTGCCTGGGCATATTTCTAAAACTGAGGTCTGAAGGAGGGGCACAGAGGGAGGAGCCAGTTCACACCCAATGAAAAGTCTTTAGAGTGCCCATGTCTCCTGCGGATCCCGTCTATACCCCATGGTCTTGATGTCATCCCCAGCATCCTCTAGGACGTATGAGAAATAATTAATGGTAAAGACAAGTAGACTGATGCTGCTTTCACATCGCAAAACCTGCTTTTGAAATGGTTCTTTAAACGGTTCTTAAAAACGGGTCTGAGCAGTTAAACCCCCTTCGCATCGCATGTTGTAACCAGTATATTTACCATTTTATTACCGTTTTGGTACCTTTCACACTGAACCCGTTTCACTCATACAAAACAGTGGTTGTCATTTTAAATGTTTATTTCCTGCTTCTGCCTGGTGACATCACACATGGAGACAGCCTATCACCTTCTGGGGCTTGCAAATACAGTTTCAGACCCTTTCACACTGCACAATGAAACGGGTCTGAAACGGGTAGGACCCTGCTTTTTTACCGTTTCAAAATACCGGTATTTTGAAAACGGTAAATTGAAGGTGACCCTTTCACATCGCAGCTCGAACCGTTTAGGAAGCCTTAAAAATCGGCAATTTACTGGGTTCAAGCTGCGGTGTGAAAGGGGTATGATAGTAACACCACTACTACATCCTCTCTAACAGCAGCAATACACCCCATCATCTTGGTGAGGAAAGCCTTGGATACATCAATATTCATTACATTTCTATATGTTTTACAATCTCACAGATCTGATCCACAAAATCATAGATCAGATTGTTAGATATGGCTGCCAGAGTGTCACATCAAAGCAACAGTTTTAGTGAGGGAAAAAGTGAAATGTCAAAGCTTTAAAAGATTTGAAGTTCATGTAAAACCACTGGCACACGTCCTCTTTGTATATATCCAGACTGATCAGACATTAAAGCCATGACACATACAAGTGGTTTGCACAAGTTTCCTCGTCACAGATGCATTTGCCTTTATAGATTTTGGGAATGTGGCTATATAGATTTATATTTATTTACTTTACATATACTTACTTCTATGGTGAACAGGCATGATCTTAATGACAAAGAAAACAGGCAAGTCCCATTCTAGATATTAAGCAGAGCATACAGGCCTACACACATGGTTCATTTGACATTACGGCCATCATAATTATCCAACTGAAAAACTTTAATTCAGACCTGATCGTAGATGTGCAAAGAAACGCACATCTACGATCAAATTCTTAGATATGCACGGGGACACTCAGCACAGGGCAAGTCCACACTGCAAGTCGGATCCACCCCCCCCCCCCCCCCACCACCTCCGCGAAGGCAGCAGCTACCCGCCATGTTTCGGGTTGCAGCGGTTGCGTGTGACATCATGCAGCCGTCGCGACCCGCAAACGGTCCAGACATGCCTGCTTTGCCCGGACCGCGCCCCCCCCCAAAAAAAACGCTGAGTCAACGCCGCCCCTCCCGCCCTGCCGAGGTGATCGCACAAGTGTGATGCCATTGCATCTCACTGTGTGCGCACGCGCAATGTGGCTGCTGCACGTGTGCATATTTCACTGGACTTCAGCCTGCGAACGCAGCAGTGTCCAGGTCTGAATCAGCACCTTTTTCCACTTGTCCATTTTATTTTAAATTTGATCTCTGTCCACTAGACATGGCCGTCATTATGGACCACGTACGTAGCAACCCTAATCTGTCTTCCTAATCAATATTTTAGCTTCCTCCTGAAATAAAATAGGATAGCTTTAAAACCAACGGAAAGCAAAGCCGCCTTGCATCATTCCTGTTATTTTAAGGCCTAGGGAGGTCAGAAGGTTTTCATCTAAAAATATCGATAGATTATTTCTAAGTATTTATATACTTCGGATGGCATAATGCACTCAAACCTATCCTCGACGAATCGATACTGGGACTTTGTGCCAGCATTAAACGTGAAACACACCTGATGTGTACGCTGGGTGCATTTCAGATATTTTACAAATGTAACAAATTAAAGTCAACATAGGACATTCTTCATATTTGCATTCTTAAAAGTGTTACATTAGGACAACATCCATCTTTAATTGCAACTATTACCCTCCAGATCTACTGACTGTTACAAGAGCCTGGTGAGTCAATGCTAAGAATACACAAATTTTCCAAATGAATGTTGAAATGAGGGCAGAAGAATGCACCACTTTAAGCGATTTAGGGGTCTATTTACTAAGCCGTGGACGGAGATAAAGTGGACAGATAGGTTGTGTTTGAAAAATGGCAGTTAGGAGCTGATTGGCTAGTAATTTATCTCCGTCCACTTTATCTCCCTCCAAGGCTTAGTAAATAGACCCCTATGTCATAGCTTACCATTTAAAGGAGTTTACACATACGGCATACGTCATGAGTAATTTATATTTACTATATTTCAGCCATATTACAGGAAACCTCTTACACTAAATCCTTATGGATAACCGAGACATATCCGATATTCACTTTTATAAGAATATACCCCAACTAAATGTTACAAAACAAATCATACACGCTCAGATTTGCAAACTGCGTTCATTTCCCTTTAAGCTGAAAGCCCATTAAAACAGTCTGACTACTGGCTGCTTAGATCATATCAAAAATGAATTGCATCTATAAACACTTTTCTTTCCTGCTTTTTATCAGGCGCCTGGGTCAATGAGTCTAGTCATGCATAGCACCTGAGTTGTCATGAAACTATTTCCTAGCGACTAGATATGTGTTGCCCTGTTTCACAATCTGCAGACACACCAGCGAGAACATGGCAGTTATGGTCAGGTCTAAATTAGAATATGTTGCTGCCTATTTATAGAAGGAAACATTTTCAGCGTGTATGTAGCAGTGATGGGACGAAGGGTGATGGGAACATAAATGTCTCACCCACTACTACTTGTAGCTAGACGTTTTAGGATTATATTGTCCTTACAGTTTCTCACTTCTAACTCCATTTTGCCCCCCCTGCTGTTAAAAAAATCTGTAGCTTAATAAAAGTTTTTTGGACTCTTAAGAATTTTTTTTACAGCACAGTACTGCATCTTCTGCTAGGAATTGGTGACAGACTATACGCCATCAAACCACGGTTGAGAATGACGGAATCTTTTTGGCAAAACTCTACTTATATTTGTGCTTACAGGTAATAGGAGTGTGCATCTGCATCTCTCTTCCTCCAGCATAGTATTAGAAGCCTCAGCATGATAGCACCTCTTGATATCTTTAGTAATAGGATGTGCAATCCAGGTTCCCCCCTTTTTCCACTATATTTGTGTATATATTGTACACTGGAAGGCAAGGCTTCCTTCCTCTGGTATTGGCACTCCTCCCATTCACCCTCAGGTATTTTAATTAGCTGGGTTCCTGCATTTCAGATCACACATTGATAAGGCCCTATTTAGAGGTAAGTCCTGTATAAATTTATAGAATGTGATAGTATTAGGAATGTTAGGGACCCATGTGATGAAGTCACCTGGCCGCGGTACATGGGACGCATATTTGCGCAAATGTGTGCTAAGAACTTCAATTATACTCCATGTTAATTGTGAGGGTTTATTTACATTTTTACTATCAGTGTTCTTAGTGCTAGGAGTGTGCATCTGCATCTCTCTTCCTCCAGCATAGTATTAGAAGCCTTAGCATGATAGCACCTCTTGATATCTTTAGTAATAGGATGTGCAATCCAGGTTCCCCCCTTTTTCCTTTAGGTAATAGGTTTTGTTGGGAATCCCCAGTAATAGTGTCTTACAATGCACCTAATGGCAGTACGGATGGTGTAATGGTTAGCATTACTGCCTCACAGCACTGAGGTCATGGGTTCAATTCCCACCATGGCCCTAACTGTGTGGAGTTTGTATATTCTCCCCGTACTTGCGTAGGTTTCCTCCGGGTACTCCGGTTTCCTCCCACAATCCAAAAATATACTGGCAGGTTAATTTGCTCCCAACAAAATTAACCCTAGGGTGAATGTGTGTGCGTGTACATGTGATAGGGAATATAGATTGTAAGCTCCACTGGGGCAGGGACTGATGTGAATGGCCAATTCTCTGTAAAGCGCTGCGGAATATGTGTGCGCTATATAAATAACTGGTAATAATAATAAAACAGACTTATCCCTAACAAATGAGAAGTTATTGAATAGGGAGAATTTAATTGGTTTTCCCCGCGACTGCTACTAGATGGCACCCAACTGAGCAATTCAATTGTTCCTCCGTTTGGAAGCGAATAGCCATAGGAGTAGGGGGAACACATTTCAGTTCACATCCATCTGAGATGTTGAGCTGAAATGTGCAGTAAGTTGGCACTTAGGGCGGCCAAACACGAGTTTCATCACTCAAAGCAGTGAAACCCGATAGTAATGGGCGCACGCACGCGTCCAACACTGAATTGTGCCGATGGGCACCCACAAAACAACTGAATGTTAGTCAGCACTTAGCCCTGATTTCATGAATCAGTGTACACTAGGGGGACTGTTGAACTGGATTCTATTAACATTTCAAAAATTCAGTGGAAGAGACCAATAAATCAGAGTGGGTAAAATTTCCTTCTCATTTAAGTCTGGTTTGGGCTATGTAGGTATTACTCAGTAATAGCAGCTAATTTGTGATAATATAGCTAGATGGTTACACTAATGAATAGTGGCAAGCCATTGAAGCAGAGGAAGAGCAGCAGAAGTTTAAAACATAAAGCAAATGAAACTTATTTTTCTGGATTTGTATGATGCCTAAATACAAAGACTTTGTGTTTTATTTTTTCAGAAAAATAAAACTAAAAAAGGCCCCACTTCAGCGAAGAAAGGAGCGTCTGCACCTGAAGCCAGAGGCCGCACTACTCACAAAGCTGCTTGCTGTCATTCCAGTTCCCCACAGCCCTACCAGCAGTGCCTGCATAAAATTATATTATCTATACAGAAATACTTTCAGCTTCAGTTGGATGGGGAGTGGGGCTCAGGTATATTTTTTTAGAAATAAGTGGCGATAAGTGAGCAACCCCTTTATTTAAATAAAAATGTGTTACACATTTAATATTTTAAAAAACATACTTCTTAAGCAGAATTTCTAAATCTTTCCTAGCTGTAGGATCATATGAAATAATCATTAACAACCTGAAAATACATCCTATGCCTCGGCATAGTGGGAAAATTTCAAGAACAGCCGCCAGAGGGGAACTACAATACTACCCGTATCTTACAGGGATATCTTTCTGCACAATAAAAAGTAGAACTCTATTATCAGGATCTATGGAGCTATAAATCTTACCTCTCCCCCTCAGAGAGCTGGAATCTGTTCAATGGATAAAACTATTACTCAACTTAAAACATGTTTTTCTTGTAAGGTTTTGTTGAAGCCGCATCAAAAACTAATCACGATTTGGCTCCGAAACAAATGCACAGCTGCTTATTAAAATAAAATCGAGCTGAAAAAAGCCAAACATGCTCGATACAAGAGACTATGGAACCAGGGCAACACAGGAGCCTGTGCAATTTAGTGCGTCTAAAACATGGGGATATTCCTAGCAACACAAACGTTTGAAACATAGCTTGGTCTCCTTAGTGCTTTAGAATATGAATATAGCATTTCCGCGTCCCAAGGGCAGCTGCGATCGCCTCCAATATAGGAAGATATTTGGGGGTATATTCAATTAGGGTCGGCAACCCCTATTCAATCTCTTCTCAATTCGACTTTTAAAAAGTTGAATTGAGATGAGGGACCCAGATTAGGAGAGGAAGGGGGGGGGGGGGGGGAGCCGCGGGGAGACCAGCAGGGACAGCCGCGGGCAGACGGAGGAGAGCAGTGCTACAGTAGCGCTGCAGGAGGTTGTCTCACAGCCGACAGACCTCACAGCAGTGTCCACCCGGCTCCAGCAAGCAGGACCTCACTTGCTGGAGCCGGGTGGACGCGGCTGTGAGACATCCTGCTGCAGCACTGTGCTGTAGGGCTGCTCTCCCCTGTATGCCCGCGTCTCTCCCCCGTCTCCCCTCCTCTGGGTCCCACATCTCAGTCTGACATTTTTTTTATGTCGGACTGAGATGGTCGGAAACGGGGCCAAATCCTGTCGACTTTGGCCCCGTTTCACTCAAAAGTACGTGTATCGGCAGCTATACCGCCGATTCACGTACTATTTGACAAGTCGAATTCCACGACTTGTCGAATAAAAACTGATGGGATTGAATAGGTCGAATCACTATTCGACCTTAAAAAGTTGAAAACTGCCGTCTTTTCGACAGACGGCAGTTTTCGACCCTAATTGAATATACCCCTTGGACACTAAATGCAACAATTCAAGTCAAAAACAAAATCTCAAAAAGGCAACAAACTTTAAACTAAGCTGTGACGATTTAAAATTAGCAACACAGAATTTGCTTTTAACCTTTAGGGTGTTAACTGTGTTTGTTTGTTTGTTTCTGTTGATCTAGGCTAAGCAGTTGAACAAATTTTAAAGGGTGCAGTTCCATTTTCTGGACACAAACAATACACAATAATTTTAGTCCCTTTGCATATAACGGTGCGAATTCTCAAACAGGAATTTGTAACCTAGATCGTATCGTTTGCATGACTGCTATAGTTAACATACAATTTTATTTATTTTTTTAAATATCCAATAGATTTGTTTTTTACATTTTGGTTTGGTTTGGTTTATGTATAGGTAAGCAGTGTCACAACAAGAGTCTTTTATAGCAGCTTTATCTCAAATTGTAATTTCTTTGGTTTTGTTTAATCAACACTCATGGCCATCTTATTTCAGGATCACACCTGTAGGAGGCGGGGGGATGAACTCAATTGTTTAATTTTGCCCGATCTCCTGTCTAATGCAACAGGAGATTGTGATAAGATATTTAATTGTCCCCCATTATCACACCCATATCAGTTGGGTTTAGCTGCTTGAAGTGGCAAAACCCAACTAAATGAATGGTCACGATGTGAATGGGCGCCCAAACGCATAACTTTTTGCGCATTTCAGCTCACCACCCCCTGGGGGTAGCAAGCTGAAATTAAGTTATTAGCGATTCAATTGTTGGAATATATGTGGAGCTGCAGCTGTCTTCTCCAACACCTTTAGGGGGCAATTCAATTGTTATCACGGACCCGTGATAAATTAATTGCCCCCTAAAGGTTTTGGAGAAAACCACTGCAGCTCCACATATATTCCAATAACTGAACCACTAACAATGGAGAAATATGCCTATACATTAATCATTTTTCCAAAAATATACCGTTATGGTAAGAACTTACCGTTGATAACGTGATTTCTCTTATGTCCACAGGTATCCACAGGATAACATTGGGATATGCCGGAGCAACAGCGGAAATGGCACCAAACGGTCACGAGCTTTCTGGACTCCCAGGATGCATCAGGGCTTCTCCATATAATCCCACCCACTGACTCAGTCAAATCAGTTATTTCCACAGAAATTTAGGCAGGAGCATCAGGTAGAAACCTATTCAGGTGATAAGAACACACATGCACACCCTTCCATGCAAGAGGGAAGGGGGTTTAGTGATTGTAAAGATCCTCAAATCAGGTGCGTCAGGGTGGGACCCCTGTGGATACCTATGGACATAAGAAAAATCCCGTTATCAACGGTAAGTTCTTACCATAACGGTATATTTCTCCGGCTGGGTCCACAGGTTATCCACAGGATAACATTGGGATTCCCAAAGCCAGTTTTAGTGGTGGGGACGCTCCTGATTAGACAGGAGAACCTTTCGCCCGAATTCAGCGTCATGAGATGCAAAAAGTATCCAAGGCATAATGTCTAATGAAAGTGTTAATGGAAGACCATGTGGCTGCCTTACAAATTTGTTCTGCTGAAGCACCCTGTTGTGCTGCCCATGAAGGACCTACCTTATGTGTAGAGTGAGCAGAGACATTAGCCGGAGTAGGGAGATCAGCACGAGAATAAGCTTCTGAAATTGTCATTCGGAGCCATCTTGCCAGCGTCTGTTTACTAGCAGGCCATCCTCTTCTATGAAATCCATAGAGGATGAAGAGAGAATCTGTTTCTGATGGCACTAGTACGATCTATGTAGATTCTTAATGCTCGGACCACGTCCAGCGACGCTTCTCCCGCAGTAAGTCCCGATACTTGAAAAGCTGGGACTACAATCTCTTCGTTAAGGTGAAATTTTGAAACCACCTTCGGAAGATAAGGCAGTTCTCAGAACTAGATCTGGTTATCTGGAAAAAAAAACTTAGGAAAGGAGACTTACATGACAGTGCTCCTAAATCTGACACTCTTCTACAGGAAGAACAAATGGAGGTTGAATATGTACAAT
This sequence comes from Pseudophryne corroboree, assembly GCF_028390025.1. NCBI lineage: Eukaryota > Metazoa > Chordata > Amphibia > Anura > Myobatrachidae > Pseudophryne > Pseudophryne corroboree. Next base: position 138,437,547 of record NC_086450.1, on the reverse strand, counting down.
TCCCTGAAAGTACGCACATCCTGTAAGTCAGCAATCTTTCTCTGAAACCATACAGTTAATGCCGATACTTGAACTCTCAAGGAAGCTACTTTCAATCCCTTATCCAATCCTGCTTGAAGAAAATCCAAAATCCTGGATACTTTAAAAGATCTTGGATTCAAACATTTTTCACAACACCAATGAATATAGGCTTGCCATATTCGATTATAAATACGAGCTGACAAAGGTTTTCTTGCTCTAAGCATAGGTTTGAATTACTTGTTTTGAAAATCCTCTAGCCTCTAGGCTAGAGGTTTCAACAGCCACGCCGTCAAAGACAGACGATCCAGATGGCTGTGACAACAAGGACCCTGCATTAGCAGATCTGGACGTTGGGGGAGCAATATTGGTGCTTCCACAGACATCCTTAGTAGATCTGTGTACCAATGCCTTCTTGGGCAAGCTGGAGTTATTAGAATTATGGCTCCCTTTGCTTGCTTTATTTTCCTCACTACTCTGGGTAACAGAGATATTGGAAGGAACAGATATGCCAGATGAAATTTCCATTTTACTGACAGTGTGTCTACAAGGATCGCTCCGGGATCCTTTGTTCTTGATCCGTACCTCAGAACTTTGTTGTTTAGACGAGACGCCATGAGATCTATCTCTGGCAGACCCCATCTGTTCACTATAGTCTGAAACACTTCTGGGTGTAATGCCCATTCGGTTTCCTGAATGGTGTGTCGACTGAGAAAATCCGCTTCCCAGTTCAGTACACCTTGAACAAACACTGCTGACAATGCTGGAAGATGGAGCTCTGCCCACTTTAATATGGGAGTTACTTCCTCCATCAATATTGATAATGTCGATTTTATCTTAAAAAACATAAAGCTATACCTTAAACACACCTTAAATACACTTTAAACCTTTAGCCGCTGCGGCCGCTATACTTAATACACACGCTCTGTACTTTATACACTGATTGCGTACGGAGTCCTGTATCACTGTACGGACTTCGCGTACAAACGCCGCGCTGGGGGTACAAAGTACACACAGTGCGCACGCACCCAGAGATTCACTTTAAACCTTATACAGCAATGCGATGCATTACTAATACACTCTTAAACCTTAGCAGGAAAAGGAAAACATAACACCAATTTGTAGTTAATCACTGGGTTCCGACACCACAGAGTAATATTTCTGAAAGGGGGTTAACAATACAAATTATGCACTACAATACAACAGAGTAAATGGCTACAGTCAATGTACATACGTGAGAATATTCGCATGCGCCTCCCGGTCCGGTCCTCCGCTATCAGGTTGATAACGTTGAGAGTCTTGTGTCAGGCCGGGCTGCAGCAGGCTTTATTTATACAAGTCTTCCAAAAGCAATACAATGGATACTGTAATCCCGTTGTCCATTGGACACAGGAATGCACTTTTACAGTACAGGAGAGGTCATAGGTTGATTTGAAAAAGTAGGCGATGTCTTTCCCAACTGCTCTTGTGGGTGGTCTCCTCTGGATTCCCGCCGCATACATAATATACAGTAAATACAGTTTACATCTATATTCTGCACCTAACTATCCGCAGGAACATGCTATCTTCCGCAAACCAACACCGGAATGTTACCCTTAAAATACCCTACAGCTGGATACCAAACACCACCTTATAACCTTAGTCTGTCCCCTCTTATCCTGTAAAGGTGAATCCCTTTGTCCTGGAATCATTTAAACTGTTGATACTTTCTGATGTGGTGCAGGGGGACTATGTGTACAATGTGCACTATTTGGATTAAATATGTAATGTTTTGATAGCTCTCCATGCGTTCACAAACTCCGTCGTAAATACCCATACCACGTGCAGGACCGCGGGAGCGACCATACGCAAATTGCGGATATGTGCACGCACGGCGGAACAAGTGCACACGCAGTGGGCATGTGTGTGCAGTTTATACGTGCTGTGTGTACTTCAATATTTTTCGACTTTGACAATCTTTTGCTGCGAGTTCTTGATGATTGAGGTACGCTACCGCTGTTGCATTGTCTGAGCGAATCTGGACTGGTCTTCCTTGCAGACTGTCCTTTGCCTGAACTAGAGCCATATAAATGGCCCTTATTTCCAACAGATTTATTGGCAGGCAACTTTCCCTTATGGTCCATTTTCCCTGGAACCAAAGGCTTTCGAGCACCGCTCCCCAGCCTTGAAGACTGGCATCTGTTGTTAAGACTTGCCGTTCTTTTTTCCAAAAGGGTCTCTCCTTGTTTAAATGGTCCCTCTGTAGCCACCAAGCTAGAGACCTTTTTACATTTACCGGAAACTTTATCATCTGTTTTTTTATTGTCAGATGATTTCTGTTCCATTTGGTTAGAATAAGGTGCTGTAGTGGTCTGGAGTGGAATTGTGCATATTCCACCATGTCGAAGGTTGACACCATCAGACCCAACAGTCGCATTGCTGCATGGACTGACATTGTCTGAGAGTGCAACGCCTCTTGAGTCATGACCTGCACCTTGGCTATCTTTTTCCCTGGTAAGAAAATTCTTTGTAGACCTGAATCCAATATGGCCCCCAAATGAACCATCAGCTGTGACGGATTCAGAGACGACTTTTCCCAGTTTATGAGCCACCTGTGTCTTTGTAGACAAACTACTGTCTGTCGAAGATGGCTCAAAAGTAATTCTTGCGAATGTGCTAGGATTAAAAGGTCGTCGAGGCATGGAAATATTCTTATCCCCTGCTTGCGGAGATAAGCTGCCATAACCGCCATAATTTTGGTAAACACCCCGGGTGCTGTTGCTAGCCCGAAGGGCAAGGCTTGGAACTGAAAATGTTGCTGGAGGATGGCAAACCTGAGGTAACATTGATGAGACAGTGCTCTACTTTAGTCTTACCTTTACCCTGGTTAATAGCCTGGTTACTTGTAGAGGCTACTGGAACCAAACCATAAGGAGGGAGCTGCATGTATGGGTTAATAGTGTAACCAATTCCCTGAGATGGAACTACAGGAGTTAATCTGTCTGCTATTGAAGACAAAGTCTGCGCAAACATATTCCATGGTGGCTCTACTGGTTGTTGAACCAATTCCTCCTCGTCACTTTTGCTGCTCACAGACATGGTAATAATTTGTTTTTAGGACTACACAATTTGTGACTGAAAAAAATAAAAAAAATATATATATATAAAAATATATATATATATATATTATATATATATATATATATATATATATATATCATTCTGACCACAACCGTGCACCTGAATTGAGGTTCAGAACAGAACTGACAACACATAAGAGTCAGCACACATACTAGCAGTCACTGACATATTAAAATATTAGACATTGTCATATGAGAATACAATCAACCATAAAAATTACTAACAAGTAAAATGGGACAATTGTATTTCTGTTTTTAACCAGCTTTTTCAGACATATCATGCAGAAAACAGTAATATACAGGCCTCATATGCAATATGTACCAAAAATTAACAATTCATACTAACACGTAGAGAGAATTTTTAGTACTGTATAACCCATTTCTTCATAGAGTGGGATATAGGGAGACTCGCCCCACTTCCATATCCATCAATACGCTGAGTGGATTCAGACGCTACTAGTGTACACTGCCGCTCTTGATGACTGATGAGAGACACAGACGCTCTTTAATGGACACAGACGCTCAGTGAAAGATAAATGTATGCAGACGCTCCTGTCTGCAACCGGGTCTAGGCGGAAAGTCTAGTGTACACCATCGCAGCGTCTAAGCTGCGACCAAGTACCCTCGTGGTAGCGTCTGAGTCGGAAATGAGGTCATTAGTTCATGGACGGGAGACGCACGGAAAATGGTCATGAACTTGGGGGAGGGGCGGCCAGGAGAGCGTCTAACTGCCCCCGTTGACTTAAACTCTAAGGATCGCGGCCTCACCTAGTCCTGGCGCCTATGATCCCTAAAGCATAGCGCTGTTGCACTTAAGAGTGGCGGCGCATCAACCACTGTTTGTAGTCTCCTCCAATACAGTGAAGCTGTGTCCAGACCCCCTAGTAAGAGGAAACCGATTGACTTACCTTCTCCCCATGCTCCGGCCACAGCCTGGTTACGTCTGCTGGACCTGCTAAAATCATCCGACACAGACGCCCATAGAGACAGCACTATACCGCGAAGGTAAGCGTTGTTGCAACCCGGTGGCAAGTTGTTGGAGCAACTCTTTCTAGTATGCGTTTAAGACGCTGTTAAGAAAAGTCACTCAAAAAAAAAAAAAAACATAGTAAGACTATAAAAATAAAATAAAAGCTTCAGCCCTGTGACCATGGTCCGGCTCCAGCCGCACCAAACAAAAAACTGATTTGACTGAGTCAGTGGGCGGGATTATATGGAGAAGCCCCGATGCATCCTGAGAGGCCAGAAAGCTCGTGACCGTTTAGTGCCATTTCCGCTGTCGCTCCAGCATATCCCAATGTTATCCTGTGGATAACCTGTGGACCCAGCCGGAGAAATGTACAATATTAGAAATTGCATAGAAAAAATATCTACCATTCTAATTTTGTAGCAGAACAATTGATGCAATCAAGTCTCACTCAGCTAACTAATACCCCATTCAGACATATCAAGAAGCCTGGGAATTTACCGGGGCACAGCCTAATGACCCAGGTCGGGAGTATGTCTGAAAGGTACCGGCCCCAATTGACAGTCCCGGGTCTTCACCCCACCAATCTACAAGAGTTTTTTTCTCGGAACTTGCAACCCATTCTAAAATGCTGCAGACTGGCTGTTGGGGGCTGCCTGAGGTGGATTCTGATGACCTTAGCAGCAGACGGGAGAGATCAGGTGCCAAAAACACACATAAGAAGTTAAATATAAAATTATATTTTTTGGTGTGTGAATTTTACATTTTGATATACTCGATATAGATAGAATATGTTATACTTTATTTATATGGCATCACAAAGGTTCTGCAGCGCCCAATTACTCAGTACATAAATAATGAAAGCAGGAAAACCGTGACTCAAGGTGGGTACACACTGGTAGATATATCTGCCGATCAATTGATCGGCAGATATATCTATAGACGGATCGGGCAGTGTGCTGTGAATACACACTGCCCGATCCGTCGGGGACCGACGTCATGAACTGGGCAGGCATGTACACACGCCTGCCCAGTTCAGCTGTCAATCACCGCCGGATGCCCCAGCATGTGTACGGGCGGTCAGCCGACCGCCCGTACACACACAGCGACGCGCCAATATATCGGTAGATATATTGCCCGTCGGCTGTGCTGCGTGGCCGACGCGATACGTCTGTGAACTCCGTTCACAGACGTATCGCCGGTACACTGGCCAACGGACCCGCCATATATCGGCCGTTCAAGAGAACGGACGATATATCGGCCAGTGTGTACCCACCTTTACAGTTGGGGACAATATAGGACAAGTACAGGGTAAATAAAACGGGTGTGGTATGGTGGCGGTCGGGCTCCCGGCGACCAGCATACCGGCCCCGGGAGCCCGACCGCCGGCTTACCGACAGTGTGGCGAGCGCAAATGAGCACCTTGCGGGCTCGCTGCGCTCGCCACGCTGCGGCCACGCTATTTTATTCTCCCTCCAGGGGGGTCGTGGACCCCCACGAGGGAGAATAAGTGTCGGTATGCCGGCTGTCGGGATTCCGGCGCCGGTATACTGTGCGCCGGGATCCCGACAGCTGGCATACTGAAGACCACCCAAATAAAAAACATAGCTACATTAGCAGATGACACTGGAATAAGTATCAAGGTGGCAGAAAACCGCAGGATTTGGTGCAGTCGAAGATTAAAGTAAGAAAAGGATAAGCACATAAGGGAAGAGTACCCTATTCGTGAGAGCTTACATTCTAAAGAAATAGATTATATACAAATCTACCTATGTCTATCTATATCTCTATCTATATAATTCTACATTCATGAAACAGGTGCCTCTACTAAATGTTAAGGAAAAGTTTTTTCAATAAAACATGCTAGAACCAAAAAAAAAAACAAAAAAAAAAAAAAAAAAACCCTTGTCCTTGACATTACTAAAAAATGGAAAACATTTTTTTTTTTTTAAAAAGATGCAGACCCGGCTTACGGTATATCAGAAAGGGGTCTCTGAGGTGTAGTGTGAAAAGTGGTCTGCAAGTAAAAACCTGGAGTTGAACCCAGGATAAAAATCCCAGGTTGAAGCAGTGTGCATTTGCTGGGGCGTAAAGTCTGAAAGGGTATAACATTTATAAATTATGCATTTGCTACACCTCCAACCAGAGGCAGATATGGTGTGTGTAAGGGGCACTCTCATATTAGAGTTAAGAAATGCGTGCTTACAAGAATGTATCTTCTTTGGACCAGCATATGAGTAACTACAGTATATCACTGTTAAGAGGCATATTATTTACAACAGCACTGATGATGATGATGACGACTTGTAGCAAATTATTATTAGTATTATTACCAGTTACTTATATAGCGCACACATATTCTGCAGCACTTTTACAGAGAATATTCAGCCATTCACATCAGTCCCTACCTCAGTGGAGCTTACAATCTATATCCACTCTAGGGTTAATTTTGTTGGGAACCAATTAACCTAGCCGTTTATTTTTGGATTGTGGGAGGAAACCGGAGTACCCAGAGGAAACCCACGCAAGCACGGGGAAAATATACAAACTCCACACAGTTAGGGCCATAGTGGGAATCGAACCCATGACCACAGTGCTGTGAGGCAGTAATGCTAACCATTACACTTTCTGTGCTGCCTAGATGCAATAGTTACATACTTAGCTGTACAAGATGTGCCTGTCTCTGTCTCCTTGTACCCCATAGAGGTAGATAGGCCAAAGAGTTGTTGAGCCTACAATAATTGGCAGATATGCTCTGCAGCATATGGACGCTAATTTAACTGGCCGTTAGGACTATAAACTGAAACTACAGCCCATTTCTAATAGGAAGCCTGCACTGCGTATGAACAAGAATCTAGCCATAACTACGTTCTTCAGATTGTTAACATGCAAATTTGAGAAGGCGCTTTCACATAAGGCCACTTGAATATTAGGTATAGTGGATCTTCAGTTTACTTAGATACGCCGAGCAAGGCTAAATTACCAGTGTAGACAAAAGGAGTAGTAACTGCAAGATATAGGTTAAGACATATACGTTATAGAACATATAGCACATTTTGGGTATATATGCAATTCCGGCCGAATTGCTGCTTTTTTTCGCCCGTTTTAAAATTCGACACAATCCGACCCCTTTCCCTGAATGCTGTGACCCCCCGTGACTCCTCTCACAGAGGGTCCCTTCAGCCAATCAGGGAGCGCCACGTCGTGGCACTCTCCTGATTGGCTATGCGCGTCTGAACTGTCAGACAGCGCATCGCACAGCCCCTCCATTATATTCAATGGTTGGAACTTTGCGGTCAGCGGTGAGGTTACTCGCGGTCAGCGGCTGACGTGGCGCTCCCTGATTGCCTGAAGGGACCCTCAGTGACAGGAGTCACGGGGGGTCATAGCATTCGGGGAAAGGGGTCCCATGTGTAAACATGGGACCCCTTTCAGTCCGTGTGGATCGGGTATGCGTTTTTTTTTTTTGCCAAGTACGAGGATTACAAATAATAACAGGACACTGAATTTAGGGGAGTATAATTTTATTATCAGGTACCCCGGATTCTACTTGGACAAGTGGACAGAGGTCGGCGTGTGAACATAGGTAAGTATGTGTGTGTCGGCATGTGTGTAATAAAGTTGTACTTGTCAAGGTGTGCGTGTCCTGTTTTTATTTGGGTATGTTTTTTGCAGAAGAACTACAGGTACCAGCGGGCCCGTTTCCCCCCCGCATGCTGGTACTTGTGGTTCTCCAAGTACCAGCTTGCGGGGGAGGCTTGCTGGGACTTGTAGTTCTAATGCAAAAAAACAATATTCTTTCATTTTACTCAAGGCTATCAGCCCCCCATCCGCAGCCCTTGGATGGGGGGGGGAGACAGCCTCGGGCTTCACCCCTGGCCCTTGGGTGGCTGGAGGGGGGGACCCCTTGATTTAAGGGGTCCCCACTCCTCCAGGGTACCCCGGCCAGGGGTGACTAGTTGGGGATTTAATGCCACGGCCGCAGGGACCGGTATAAAAGTGTCCCCCGGCTGTGGCATTATCTCCCCAGCTAGTGGAGCCCGGTGCTGGTACAAAAAATACGGGGGACCCCTATGCTTTTTGTCCCCCGTATTTTTTGCACCAGGACCAGACGCAGAGCCCGGTGCTGGCTCTAAAAATATGGGGGATCCCCTGTCCGTTTTTTCCCCGTATTTTTACAACCAGGACCAGCTCGAAGAGCTAGAGGCTGGTTATGCTTAGGAAGGGGGACCCCGCGCATTTTTTTTTTCTTGATTTTAACCCATTCCCACTAAAAACCATGCTCTCTCTATTTTAGTCAGTTAAAAAAAATATATATTCTTTTAAAAAATATATAAATAATACTTGTGTCCCTCTAATAGACAAACCAAGTACATAATCCCTTCTAATATAAATAGATATGCTATTAGCAATAAAAAAAAAAACTAAAAAAAAAAACATGTTTTAAATTTTTTTTATTAGATTCCGCCAGCAAAGTGAGGCGGAAGGAAATTGACGATATTACTGTCGAAAAGCACTAAAGTCGAATCGACATTCTTCAATTGAATATACTTTTGTCGAATTGCCGCATTTTTACCACTGCAGACATGTTGAATTTTCAAAATGTCGAATTGCAAAAAGTCGAATCTGAAAAGTACTGTATTGCATTGTCGATTTTTTTTTTTGTGTCGAAAATGCCCCGTTTTTCGACATTTTCGTGAATTCGACCGCAATTGCATATACCCCTATATCTTGCTGTTCTTCTGCAGCTGTTGTTTCCCACACTTGGCACAAAGTCTGACAGTCTGTCATAGCTAATGAACACAGCATTGTTCTATAGGTTACCGAGACGGTGCAGAGCGCCATTTACTGCCTATCAGTACAGTATTTCCTTGTTAAGACAAGCAATCTCAGTTACACCATCCTTATCATCAGGCAGACTAGAATATCCATAAACAATGTGCCTAATCTCAACAAAAATAAAATTACCAGACTAAATCAACAGGAAAAATAATGAATAAAAACTACAGAGTAATAGTCTTGCGGCTGACCCATGGTTTGGATAAAGAATAAAAATACACAAACTTGTGTGTATCCCGTGGGTGTTGGCTCAAATATAAAACAGGGTTTAATGTTAGCGCAGCGAGCTAGCTGCATGCAATAAGATTTAGCTGGAGATCTTTAAGATTTACACTGTAAAATAATTTGTGCTCAGTCTGTGAAATGACTCCTCCTGTGAGACTACCCATAACATTCCTGAATGCATCAATACCATGTCATACAAATCACCTTGCACACTTCAGTGCCTATAGTGTTCATGCAAGAGACAATCCGCCGCCCAGAATACCTCCCTGTGCCCCTATAAAATCACGGTAGAACTTCCTCACACATTACCTCTTACTGACCGGACAATACTTTAGCAGATCCCTTTATATTTGTAATGGGCATAAGTTTAGTTTAGGAGCACATACTGTAGAACCCATTTTAGCTAAAAACAATAAACCAAGACTACAACAAGTAGCCAGATTTAGGAAGAATCCGAAGGTAAAATGAAACCAACTTTGGGACTATTCTTGGATTGCAACTATAAGATGTCCATAAAATATAAATATTAATCTAGAAAAAGGCACCATGAACAAGACAATGATCTACAGGTCTCTAAGGACGTAACGAATCATCTGCAAACCATTAGGATAAAGAGTGAACAGGACACACTGCAAGAGGGTAACTAATATTTCACAGAAACAAATACAGGGTCTGTACAATTTATATTTAACTCAATATATAATAAAGCATAGTGGGGCAGATGTATTAAGCCTGGAGATGGCATAAGGAAGTGATAAACCAGTGGTAAGTGCAAGGTGATAAACGCACCAGCCAATCAGCTCCTAACTGTTCATTTACATATTGGATCTGATTGGCTGGTGCCTTTATCACCTTGCACTTAGCACTGGTTTATCACTTCCTTATGACTTCTCTAGGTTAATACATCTGCCCCAGTATATGCTGTTAAAGTTAGCATTTTGTTTGTTTAAAAATTACCTGATTTATGTGCATGCCTCAAATGTATATGATTGCACAGAAATTCAATATAGGAGATTTAAAAAAAATAAAAAAAAAAATTCCCATTGACACCTTGACTCACTTGTTCAAACTAACTGCAATGAACCAAACACATATACAATATGTATATACTACTAAAGGGCCCCAAGACGAGACACCTCATTCTGCTCCCCACTTTACCCTGCTTGTACCATCACTCCTCCCACCCTACACACAAACACTTCCCTATCCCTACGATCCTAGCCTCTTCCTGGGGGTCAGCCAGGTCCTCCTCTTCTGTCCCAACACCCTAGCAGTGGGAGTCATTAGATGAGTGGGGCACACCTTACAGAATTATTACAAAAGATACTAGCAACATGCGTTCCTAAAGTAGTATACAAAATTTTAGTTTTGGTTACCACATTGCATACAGGACCAGCATAAATGTGCAAAGCCTATGTCTGTTATTGGTGACTTTTATAAACGGTCTCCAAAAACTAAAATTTGCCCTTCACTGCATACTGCATTTAACAAATCCTACCAATATTCGGTGACAGTTTTAAAGAAGGGTGGGGGGGGGGGGGGTTCTGGCGCCATTAAACAAATACTGATATGTTCTGGGGAGATAGACAGCTGTCTCCAGTGTCATTTAAGTAAGCCTTTTATCATAGACCGCAGATCATGAGAATCAATAGGAGGAAAACCATGCCCCAGACACACGGAGATAAAAACCATCTGAAAACACGGCTTTTCAATAGTCAAACTCCCATATAAGCAAATAATTACACTGTAAAATTCACCTGAACAAACACTGCTTATGCTTAATCACTGAGGGCTGTTTCTGTCTAGACAACTCTGTTCGTGGTAGTCATCTTGAATGCTGTGAGAATTAAAAAACAATTTCAAATTGGGCATGCATGCATACAGTCATGTATTCAAACACATTTTTCAACTATAACAACATAAACCAGAGTTCTAAAAATTACAGAAAATGGCAGAAAGTTCTCAGCTAAAAGCAAAAATTAAATAATTTCTTTCATATATCAATTAACTGCACTATAACCTACAATAATAAATAACTGTGAAACATTTGGGGTCATTCAGACCTAATCGCTCGCTAGCGTTTTTGCAGCGCTGCGATCAGGTCAGAACTGCGCATGCACCGCAATGCGCAGGTGCATCGCACGGGTACAAAGCGGATCGTTGCTGTGCGATGGGCTTTACGAAAAATCCATTCGCACAACCGATCGCATAGAGATTGACAGGAAGAAGGTGTTTGTGGGTGGCAAACCCACCGTTTTCAGGGAGTGGTTGGGAAAAGCAGGCATGTCCAAGCGTTTGCAGGGGAAAAAAAATATTTGTACCACTCGGCTGCACATACGATCGCACACTTGCACAGCTAAAATACACTCCCCGGTGGGCGGCGCCTATGCGAAGTCAGGACTGCAAAAACCAGCTAGCGAGCAATCAGGTCTGAATGACCCCCAATGCCTTAACACTCAATGAAATACGCAGTAAGTCTGTAGGTTTCTTGTGTATTAGTCAAAACAATTAACTTTGCTTTCTTTACGGAAACCCCCTCTAACACTACATTTTTATTTTTTTTTCCAATCAAAAAGCAAAAAGTTCTGCCAGATCGGGCCGCCCCCCTCATTCCTAATCGAATTGAACCCTAAAAGTACAATAATCCTTACCTTGGAAAGAATGTTGGAAAATATGAGGTGACCAATAACACAAGTTCCAGGAGATAGAAGCAACTGTCATTTTGGCCACATGGTAGCACAATTTCACACAGCACTGAAGTGAGCAACCTGCTAGATTACGCATGCATGCAGGCTCAAGCTAGCACCAGCGATAGCAATGCGTGGCCCTATCGCTGAGGGGAATACACACAACAGATCCATGCTTAAGTTCTAAGCAATTAGATTGCTTAGATTTAAGCACGGATCTCTCCGTGTGTACCCCCTTTTAGACTGATTAAACCTAAAATCTATTTCTTTTATTACAATTTCCAATAAAATAAATTTAGCAATCTACACATTTAATTATCTTAACTTAACTGGAACAAAGGAAACTAAAGAAAAATCTAATACTTAAGGGGGGGTACACACGGAGAGATCAGTGTTTAAAATCTATGCAATCCGACTAGATGCAGGCTCAATCTAGCGGGTCGCTCACTTCACCGTTGTGTGAAGTGAGCGCCCCCCCTCGCTTAGCACATCGCGCTGTGCTGAGCAGGGGGGAGAGATGTGTGCTGAGTGGTCTGTGTTAAGATCGCTCAGCACACATCTCTCCCGTCAGTACCCCCCTTTAGAAACACTAACAAAAACTTGTCATACTAATTAAGACCTCTGCTAACACACTTTAACTACAGAGCAAGCCCTGGCAGTTTCTACTGCTGCTTAAAGCTGCAGTCTGAACATTTCAAACAGTTCAGGTGTCACCCAAAATTGCCTCTGACTCTACAGCCCTGAATCAAGCTTACAACTATTCACAGCAACTATGTCAGGCATGTCCAAACTGTGGCCCTCCAGCTGTTGAGAAACTACACATCCCAGCATGCCCTGACACAGCTTTAGCATTCTCTGACAGCAAAACTGTGTCAGTGCATGCTGGGATATGTAGTTTCACAACAGCTGGAGGGCCGCAGTTTGGACATGCTTGAACTATGTGGTCGTCAAATTAGTGGTCATCAAATTATTACCGTATATACTCGAGTATAAGCCGACTTTTTCAGCACATTTTTCTGTGCTGAAAAAGCCCCCCTCGGCTTATACTCGAGTCAATGGCTGCAGCAGACGCCGTGGGCTGTGTGGGCGTCCGCTGCAGCCGGCTCCAGGACAGACACTAGAGGTCATTATTGACCTCTAGTGTCTGTGCGCGTTGCTATGGGAGAGACGTCATGACGTCTCTCCCATAGAGATGATCGGGTGCCGGGGAGCGGGCGGCCGCACAGAGCGGCGGCCGGACGGAGCGTGCGGCCGGATGGAGCGAGCGGACGGACGGAGCGGAGCAGAGCAGCAGCAGAAGAAGCGGTCGGGAAGCAGGAGCGGGGCAGTGGTAAGTATTGTTTTTGTGTGTGTTTGTAAGCGGCGACGGGGGCACTGCAACAGGGGGCAAAGAAAGAAGGGGGCACTGCAACAGGGGGCAAAGAAAGAAGGGGGCACTGCAACAGGGGGCAAAGAAAGAAGGAGGCACAACTACTGGGGGCAATGAAAGGGGGCACAACTACTGGGGGCAATGAAAGGGGGCACAACTACTGGGGGCAAAGAAAGAGGGGCACAACTACTGGGGGCAAAGAAGGGGCATAACTACTGGGGGCAAAGCAACGGCAGCATGTTTTTATCTGGCACTGTGGGGGGATATCTGTTACTGGGGGTATATGTGGCACTGGGGGCACAACCCTAGCAACAAGCATTACCCCCTGGCAACAAGCATAACACCTACCGCATGAAACCCCTGGCAACGAGCATGACACCCTGAGCATGAACACCCCTGGCACCGTACATTTCCCACCCTAGGCTTATACTCGAGTCAGTCATTTTTCCCATTTTTATGTGGTAAAATTAGGTATCTCGGCTTATATTCGGGTCGACTTATACTCGAGTATATACGGTATTTTAAAAGTTATGCAACGGCTTAGCCTCTGTTTGTTTACACCTCAGGTAGTCAACCCGTGTCTCTACAGCTGTGACCCAGGGAAGGCCAAAAGAGGCTTGTGACCACAGCATGAAGTTCCACTATCTCAAGAGATTAATCTGCTACTGAAGCCTGGAACATTAATGTGCCTTGAGGACAGAGTTTAGGAACCTCTGCCCTAGTCCTACACACCCATTTTAGACATAAATTGACGTTTAGCTTCTTAGGTAAAACCTTTGATTGTGAATAGTCTGCTCATCTTGGTTTTTCTTTTCTGTAGATCGTGGAGAATTAAATCAGTTCTTTAGTTAGGAAACTGGTCTCCTCTGGTGATGGATCTGTCAGCACGTGCAATGTTCTAGAACAGCACAGTAGTCTAGGGAGAGGTTATGTTGATATTATAAATATGATGGAGTTTATGTGGAGAGGTCACAGATTGATTAAGTTGAAAAGGAAGCTAATAACGGATGGAGGAAGAGGTGTTCATAATAATCATGATGAGGGTGATAATGAGGAATGATAAAGAAAGGTCATGATGGGGGGAGAAATACATCTGTTTTTGCTATCTTTTTGTGTCCAATGCCCATACTGGGCAAAAAAGGGCAACAATTGTCACCCATCTACACTCACTCAGCCCATCACCTACAGTCTATGACCTGCCCCAACTCGGATGTCCTGCCGTCAGCCCACACAGGGGCAGCCATCGGAAACCATTCCCTATAGTCTGGCATGTCAGGCTGAATGGACCAGCAGGTCTGAAACAACGTTATCATTCTTTCTAATTTTTCAAAAATCCAAGACTTCAGTCCTTCTAGACATGTATTAAGGTACACTCTCCCCATACTTCTAAGCGATAAGGTGTTATCAAATGAAACAAGGGAGGCTGCTAGAGAAATCGGAGATTTCTCTCAGGTAACCTGCCGTGAAAATAGCTCAATGCTCTGAAGAGCTCTTTTATTAGTTGCAGGTAAAGAAAGATAAAGGGCTTTTCGCAGCTATATACGTAGAGCCCACAATGCCCTAGATCAACCTGGTTCTCCAGCTTGCATGTGCAAGAGTTTCTTCTACATACCAAACTCAGACGCCAAGGATGTAAGTAGGTAGCATGCCCAGAGGTCCCCATAGTGGAAAGTATGAGCACCGCTGTAAGACGGAAGACACTGGTGGAAAGTCGGTACTACAGACAGTACATAACAGCAATGCTAAACGATACCTTTGTGGGGATGTCAGTTCAGCATGATGTGCTAGCTCAGTGTTTGGCTCACACTTTATAATACATAATGCTTAATACATTAGGCAAATATTACTCATTTTCCTGCAAACCTTGGCCCAACCATTCCGAAAGCACTCTGGTTATTTCACTGAAATTAACCCCTCATGAAGCTAAAAGCTTTAATTATGGTTACTATGACAGCAGAAAATATTTTTTATGCAACAAAATTTCTTTTTAAGCAATATCTCACAAAACAAGGAAATCCTACAATCATATTACAAATGACAAAAAAAGAAAATAATTAATGGACTCATGCAGTGATCAAGCAGATAGTCCCACATGTTACAATCGGGAAAAACATTTCCTATTTAGCTTCCCGTTACATTAGCCAAACAGCAAAATAAAACTTAGTTGTCTGGAATACTTTAGAAATAATGTCATTTTATTGTTTTCTATACCAGTGTTCAGAGAAGGAAAGATTATTTAAAAAAAACACAAACTTATTTAGGACGGAAAAGGGTCTGCAACGGCTATAGTATTTAGGAATTTAAATCTATATACTATGCTTTTGTTTAACTTTAAATTATGTTATAATAGTTTGTATCTGGTGAGGCAGTGAACATAGTAATGAAAGACCATAATTATAATATTTACATCTGATTAGCCATCAGTCTCTAAATCTCAATATGATACGATCCAGACATTCTAAAAATGAAAAACCCTTTAAAGATATTATGGCATCGAATTCCAATTTCCAGTAGTAGAATTCTTGTCTTCAAACCATCATATGTCAGCAATTATTCCCATCCCAGGTTTTTTTGCATATTTCTATTATTTTTTTATTTTTATTTATTTTTAGGCTGTTTTTTTTTTTGGGGGGGGGGGGGGGTTAAGAAATTTTCATGAAGCAATTTTAATCCACATTTGTCTGTTGCTTCTGCAGACAAGTAAGGAATGCAGTGTATAAGTATGAGTAACGTTAATAAACAAAGTAATTGCAAGAAGATGCTGTCTTGAGTTCTTTATGCTATGGTAGATTTCTGCACCAATTTTCAAATCTCCGCTTACGATAGTTGACAGCACAATTACTGGCAAAGCCTGAATCTTACATCTTATGTAGTTTGCAGCTCAAGAGAGGTAAATAAACTCTTTATGAAGCAGCACTAATCATAACTGGAGACACCAGTTTAAATTCCAGTGTTATTTTGGTATAGCTAGAAGTACTGTACAAGTACAACCAAGTCAGCCAGTGTACATCACAAAAATAAGGTACAAAAGGTGTCACTCCATAGGTTTACAATGGAATAATGAAAGTGCATGATATAAAAAGAAGGGACATTAAGGAGACTGGGCATAGGTGGTAAGTAACATACTTCTAGTGGTAGATTAAATAACTAAATTGGATCCTCATGTAACGTGACGCTGTACACATATGGAGTTATTACAGGAGAAGACACTCGCTTAGTGTTTGTCACAACTCAATGGGGTGCAAGTAAAAACACGAGAGGTGTTCATGGCCCTAGCCTCACAGCCAACTAAGGGCCTAACTCAGACCTGATTGCAGCAGCAAATTTGTTAGCTAATTGGCAATACCATGTGCACTGCAGGTGGGGCAGATAGAACATTTGCAGAGAGAGTTAAGGGGGGTACACACGGAGAGATCAGTGTTTAAAATCTAAGCAATCCGACTAGATTGCTTAGATTTCAAGCAGGGATCTGTCGTGTGTATGCCCCCCAGCAATAGCGTTGCGCGCTCTCGCCGGTGCTAGATTGAGCCTGCACGAAGGCTCAATCTAGCGGGTCGCTCACTTCACTGCTGTATGAAGTGAGGCCCCCCCCCCCCATCTCACTTAGCACATTGCGCTGTGCTGAGCGGGGGAAGAGTTGTGTGCCGAGTGGTCTGTGTTAAGATCGCTCAGCACACATCTCTCCTGTCAGTACCCCCCTGTAGATTTGGGCGAGTTATATTGTTTCTGTGCAGGGTAATTACTGGCTGCTGTATTTTTACACTGCAATTTCAGATTTCAGTTTGAACACACCCCACCCAAATCTCTCTGCACGTTATATCCCCCCCTACCCCCCTCTGCAGTGGACATGGATTTGCCCATTAGCTAACAAATTTGCTGCTGCGATCAGGTCTGAGTTAGGCCCTAAATCTGAACCATGAAGTACAAACAAATAGCTATGGGGAATCATTTGCAGGGCAGATGGAATTAAACACAACTCATTAATAGGGAAAATACAATAGGTAGCTAAAGCAGAATAAAAAAAAATGTTGGAGAAAAAGAGAGTAAAATGAAGGGGTGGGGGGGGGGGGGGGAAGAAATTAAATGGAACAAAGAGCTCAAAACACAAATGGTTTTATATCAGAGACACTGATATTACATCGACAAAGCTACTTACAAATGTACAAGACTAAATTATAACTAAAACCCAAGCTGCTTTACAAGACCAGGCTACTAATTAAATATATATGCGAAAGCTACAATTCCGCACGAAGCAGAACTTAAGGGGGGTACACACGGAGAGATCCGTGCTTAAAATCTAAGCAATCTTGCTAGATTGCTTAGATTTTAAGCACGGATCTGCCGTGTGTATGCCCTCCAGCGATAGCGATGCGCGGCCCCGCGCATCGCTATCGCCGATGCTAGATTGAGCTGCATGCAGGCTCAATCTAGCGGGTCGCTCACTTCACCGTTGTGTGAAGTGAGCGGCCCCCCGTCGGCTTTCCCCCTCGCTCAGCACATCGCGCTGTGCTGAGCGGGGTGAGAGATGTGTGCTGAGCGGTCTGTGTTAAGATCGCTCAGCACACATCTCTCCCGTGAGTACCCCCCTTTAGACCTTTGCCAGTAAACCCGTTGAGAGACACAATCAGTTACTTTAGCACAAAGCGTCTGACTGCAACTTGCACCCAACTGCTCAACTCTATCTTATGTGGCTCAGAGACCATTGTTCTGCTTGGAAAACATAGGGGGATTACATTTAAAAATGATATGCTGCTGTGTATTGCCACTGCGCACTTATCGCCCATTTATGTTATTGTCGACATCGCAAGTTTCCCCTCACACACAAGGCAATACACTGATGGTGGGTACATAGCGCCTATAACACTGAATTCGATTCCCCTGAAGGTTGATGAAAGATTGCATACAGCCACCAAGTGACCATACACTGTAGGAGCACTGTGATGCTGTTTCTCCAAATGTTCACAGAAAGTCCAGATCTGGCATTCCATTTTCTTGGCCAAAAAAAGCCAGATATCTGGTCATTTGGCTATTGTGTTTGAAAATGCTGAACAATGTAATGAGAAGGAGCAATTTAATAAAGAGGATAATATAAATATATTTTTACCTCTTTAAATAAATTGCTAAAGTTTAGATCGACCCATTAAACTAAAAAAAATCTTTGTTTCTTTTAACTGAGAAATCTTTGCTGCAAAAAAGTAAGACTGATCTGTGCCTTTGGGGTTATCTTTTCCAACAGAAGTACTAGGGAAGTCTCTATTAGAGATGGCCAAAAAAACACCTAATATGATCTCTAAAATTGGTTTGCCTCATAAAATTTGCTGCAGTCATTGGGGTCAAATCAATTCAGAGTGAATTGAATAGCGCTGGGAAGGCTATTCAATTCAGCACAATGTTACCCCTTACAAAACCAGGTCTGCAATGCTGATTTGTGCACTAGTGTAGCGCAAACAGTAGCGCAGCAAGGCTGTTTAGTCACGAGAAAGGGCATTTTCACATTAAACACTGTTTATCCCGCGAGTACGGGCATTCTCCGACTTAGCATCGCACTAAATTGAACAGCTCCAAGAGCTCCTTCCCTGCGCTATTCAATTAGCTCTGCATAGCATTTGTATTTTGCGAAGGTTCCCTCCTCATCCCTTACTACAGTTATTTTATGCCATGACTCTTTCCACACCCTTGATAAAATACATTTTGTCTTAACAGAGATATCAAAACATAGGAGTCTTATGAAAACATCCCAATTTCCGCCAGCCAGGGCTAAGCTGAACTGTCACTTGACCATCTAAGCACCAAGTCTGGCAACACATAATATATCTACTGGAATGCTGCGCTTCAAACACCTTAACTCCTCTTCTACCCCATAAATTGAGTAAGGGGGAGGGGACGGGACGGGACAAAACTCCATTTGTAATACTTTCCAGGCAGTTTTCCAAGACGCTGACATATTCCAACGAAGAAATCCTGGAGCTTTCAATGCACTTTTACGAGCTGAGAGGGCTTGCATATCCTTTCCTGTGGAATATTTTTTTTCTTTCTACACAAAAGTATTCCTGGGATAAATGAACATACTAGATAGTAAACTTAAAATAAATCTGAATATCTCTGCATTTTTTATGACAGCCTTTAAAAGCACAACAACCTCTACTTATCAATGGAGATATCTGTAATTGAAATGCTCAAAAAGAAAAAGCTATAACTACTGTATACTACCAATACGCCACGACAAAATTACACCAGAATCACACTTTTAAGGCCTGGTTTCAAGTTGCACGCATCCAGATGGCATCCACAGAAATAAATGTGGCTCTCCACTGCTAATCAGAGTCAGGGTGCTCCCATCCATTTGTGAAAATGGCCGTCAAACCTATCAGTTCTCATATGCCAATCCTACACCTGGTGCACAAAACAGATTAACCTCTTCATACGAAGTGTAAAGGCCCATACACACTGGGCGATTTTGAGCTGAGAGCAGGTCACTTTTGGTGTGTTGAGCTGCTTTCAGCTCAAAACCGCCCAGTGTGTATGAGCAAGCGGTGAGCACTGATGTGCGCTCCCGCTTCATTGCTGGCAGCCGCTGTTAATCTACTGGTATTACCAGTAGATGAACGGCACGGTGAGCGGCTTTCCATAGCGTCCTGCTATGGAAAGCCGTTCACCCCCGCTGACATCGCAGGGCAGCGGGGAAAAGCGCTCAGTGTGTATGCACTGAGCGCTTTACAGCCCAGCGATGTCATCGATCATCACTGTGCATACACGCTGGGCAAAAACGCCCAGTGTGTATGGACCTTAAGACACAAGCCCTTGTGACAGGAACTCAGGTTAATTAGCCTGTGTGCAAATCTGCCCAGCTGCAGTTCAGTACGTAAAGATATAGGCAACTCTGAATCAGCCATAGATTTGCAACACATGCAAGTACAGTCAAGATAAGTACCGACAATACTGTTTATTATTAGTCCAATAACAAAGTTCATCTGATCAGAAAGACTTTAGGTCATGCCTAAAAGGTGTTTTAATACATGCAAAATTAAGTATTTATAACTGTTCATTTCATAAAAAGATCTAGATATTTCCCACTGGTGTCAAAACCAAAATGTCATTATATAAATTATATCCCACGTGATCAACAAAGTGAATTAACCACTGCTGCAAAAAAATAGTTTGCAAAATTGTATCAATAAATACTATTTACAAATGTAAAATGCTTCAAGAGGGGATTTAGAAAAATAGCATGTTGCTATCTATACAGAGTTGGCTGCATTTGACCCTAGGAAGCAAACGCGCCTCCCGCCTTCTGCTGGTAACAGGAAAAGGTGTGGCAGGAATACGACAATACATGTACCTTCAAAAAGATGCTCAAGAAAACAGTACACAATTCATACACATTGCAGTAAACGAAAGCAAAGCGCAGATAACATGTATCCGAGTCGCCTGGAGCACGTTAGATGCAAAGCTAAAAAGTCCACATTGATAAAGATAGCAGCTTCCTTCCACTTCGCGAACTGAACAGGAACATGCTTTATTTTTATTTTTTTATGAGTGTTCTGTACACTGTAATCCACACCTGGCCCACCTGTGGCTTTCCAGCTGTTATGGAGCTACATATACCAGCATGCCCCTGCCACAGTTTTAACAGAAGTGTGGCAGGCTATGCTGGGATTTGTAGTTCCACAACAGCCTGAGAGCAACTGGCTGTCCAGGTCTGTTGTGCCGGGACCCCACGTGATGGGGAAAGGGGTCCCATGTGTAAACATGGGACCCCTTTCAGTGCGTGGTCCGGGTAATGCGGTTTGTTTTTTTGCCAAGTACGTGGATTACAAAACAGAAGAGGAGATCTACACTGGATTTTGGGGAGTATAATTTTATTTTCAGGTACACCGTGGATTCTACTTGGAGAAGTGGACCAAACCTCGTGTCAACATAGGTAAGTATGTGTGTGTCGGTATGCATGTATGTAATAAAGTTTTACTTTCACGGTGTCTGTGTACTGTTTTTATTTGGGTATTTTTTTTTGCAGTAGAACTACAGGTACCAGTGGGCCCGTTTCACCCCGCATGCTGGTACTTGTGGTTCTCCAAGTACCAGCTTGCGGGGAGGCTTGCTGGGACTTGTAGTTCTGCTACAAAAAAACAATATTCTTTTATTTGACACAAGGCTATCAGCCCCCCATCCGCAGCCCTTGGATGGGGGGGCGGCAGCCTCGGGCTTCACCCCTGGCCCTTGGGTGGCTGGAGGGGGGGGGACCCCTTAATTTAAGGGGTCCCCACTCCTCCAGGGTACCCCGGCCAGGGGTGACTAGTTGGGGATTTAATGCCACGGCCGCAGGGACCAGTATAAAAGTGTCCCCCGGCTGTGGCATTCTCTCTCCAGCTAGTGGAGCCCGGTGCTGGTGTTAAAAATACGGGGGACCCCTACGCTTTTTGTCCCCGGTATTTTTTGCACCAGGACCGGACGCAGAGCCCGGTGCTGGTTGTAAAAATATGGGGGATCCCCTGTCAATTTTTCCCCCGTATTTTTACAACCAGGACCGGCTCAAAGAGCCCGAGGCTGGTTATGCTTAGGAGGGGGGACCCCACGCATTTTCTTTTCGTGATTTTTAACCCATTCCCACTAAAAAAAAAAAAAACATGCTCTGAGCTCTCCATATTATTTTAGTCAGTTAAAAAAAAAAAAAAAAAATATATATATATATATATATATATATATATATATATATATATATATATATATATATATATATATATATATATATATATATATATATATATATATATATATATATATATATATATATATATATATATATATATATTACTTGTGGCTCCTAATAGACAAACCAAGTAGATAAGCCCTTCTACTATAAATAGATATGCTATTAGCAACAAAAAAAAATTTTTTTAGAGGATCACGACAGCAAAATGAGGCGGACTGAAATTGACGAAATGACTGTCGAAAAGCACTGTTGTCGAATCGACATTCTTCAATTGAATATACTTTTGTCGAAAAGCCGCATTTTTACCATTGCAGACATGTCGAATTTGACAACTGTTGAATTTCAAAAAGTCGAGTCTGAAACGTCCGTTTTTTGTCGAAAAATACTGTATTGCATTGTCGAATTTTTTTTTGTGTCGAAAATGCCCCGTTTTTCGACATTTGCGGCAATTCGACCGCAATTGCATATACCCCACAGTAGGCAGACAGAACAATATGGAAACCATAATGTATTTTGACCTTTGTAAATCAACTGGGCAATGCCATCGAGAACTCACGAGGGGACACGCTGCGCTCAATGACGGGATTTTTACTGTCGGGATTCCGGCGTCGGTATTTCGACCACCGAGTTCCCTACTGTCGGAAAAGCATATTGAATCCGAAATAAAATCTGTGACATATGCGCATTACACATGGAAACAATTAAGGTGGTAGACACAACAGTGGATTGTATCTAATTTACAGCTGCCCTTACCCTACATTAGGACAATCAACCAACTCATCAACGAAAATCTGTTTGCTATGCACCACTCGGTTAAGCCCTTTAACGCCTGTAGATTGTTCTGAATTAATGTAGTCAAATAAGGGCTTTGAGCAAATATCATGTATAATATGTAATTTCCAAAGCATACGTCTCCCATGTTTGTGAAGTGATCAGCCTCACTTATTTTTGGTTTTAGATGTTTGTTTGGCTTTTGTTTTATTTCTTTTTCTAGATTGTTACATTACAGCATCAGCAGGAAGAAATAATTAGGCACTATTGTGTTATTGGGGTTTGTACTGAACAAAACCATTTTACAGCTACAGCGGAGGAGTGGGTAGATATACATAATTATTAGCGATTACACATAACAGGTGCGCTCGCTTTTCAACAGAACTATTGCTAACAGCACTACTGAAGCCAAAAGTATAAACATAATAACCTGTATTTGATGAAGACTACCGTAGCATTTAAACAAACGGCAATTTTGGGGAGTATAAAACAAACACAGTGTATGTGTCTTAACCATAATATAACATTGTCTTTTCATTATTTATATGGAACCACAGTGCCTTACATAGCACATAAACAGAAATAGTACAAACAAAGCAAGAAAGTGAAAAATGACTGCAGAACATAGAATACAAGCGATACAACCACTGCTGTACTTGCTGTCACTAGACCCACAAAAGCAGTGCTGGCTGAATGAGGTTTGGTTCTGTTGATGGCAGTGGGGAGGAGATGAGGGAAGGAAAAGTACATAAGGGATGAGGGTCCTGCTCACGAGAGCTTACAATCTATAAATATATACAGCATTTTCTAGAAAATGCTGTTTCTACATAATTTTACACATTTTTGCTATGTACTAATAGCTTAATGCACCTCCTGCAGAAGGCTAGTTAGCATTGCGGATCGCAGTCCCCATAATTACCAAATGATGCTTTTCAGAGTTTCATCCAATCACATTACACTATCTTCTATTGGTGGTATAAACCGCTTTAAGCCTATAGAGGATTACTCGCAGGAAAGATCTTCCTATCCCTCTCCAGCAGCCTTTCACAAATGTGCAAGACTCCTCCAAATTGCCAGGGAAGCAACTCGCGGTAGGGACAGTGGTTATCGCTACCGCCGTCCCAGCAGCTTAAGTTTAGTACATAGTGGGTAAATTTTCATTCAAAATAAAAATATCCATTGTGATACAATTGTTAGTAATTGCAGCACCACGATTATTAATACAGATGCCTTTATGTGCATAATCTTGCCTGTTTTCATTTTAAAATAACCAAAGAACGGATATACACAGGCTTAAGGCAGACATTTTTCTGGGTTAAACAAATACTCAGTTCACACTAAAATGCGTCCGTGATGTCACTAATAAGTTGTCTGATTTCTCATGAATATCAGTATAGTCCCCAGAAGATGCAAGCAACTGGTACACTTAGCTAGTAGAACATGCTGGTTAGCAGTGGGGGGGAACCATAGTGTAACCAATCCCAGGTCACCTACCCCTCCGAAGCTCCACACCCTTTTCCAAGGGACCCCAAAGCCTGCTCTTTTATTAGCAAAATGGCCTCTTCCATGCGGCAGCCGCACATATTCAGCAGAGGTCAGTGCTCTTTTAAAGGGCACCATACACTTACAGGACATGACGGTCCGTCATGTCGTATAAGATTTCGTACAACCTCCCAGCAGCCTCCCCGTTGGTAAGATAGTATTCGATACATATTATACAAAAAAAACTGCATATGATGCATCTTTTACTATCCTATCTATTTACTGCAGGATCCGACATATCACGAGTGCAGCACTCGTGATATGTCGGATCTAGGGGGATCCGATGCCCACGGAAACACGCATCGGATCGGGGGAAAAGCACCCCGAAAATGCCAGATTTCACCCAATATATCGGGCCGAATGCCTGAATTGGGCTGAAATCGACCTAGTGTATAGGGCCCTTAAGAGCAGAAAAGGTGGTCCAAGAGGCTACAGCAGCATCCGCTGGTCCCTATGCAAATTTTACAATGAGTAGGCCCGGTACAGCCATTGCTGGTTACATAGATAAAATCAAAAAACATTATCTAACAAACCCATGATTAAAACAAAACAGAAAAGAACAGACAGCACCAACTAAATTATACAAAATAAATAAATGCATCGCTACAAAAATAAACACCATTTTGTGACCTTCCAATTACTGCACTCACACACTGACAACGCCGGGTGCGAGACAAAACTTTATCTGAAATCAATTAATGCCCTGGTTTCAGACCAGTTAGTGCTGGGTTACTTCAAAGGAGAAGCGAAGAGACACACTGTCTATTGTATTGCTTATCTCCCAGTATGTCTGAGCTCAAATCAACAGGAAAGTGCAAGTCACGTTCACAGCCCACTCTGCATGACAAAGAGAACCCTTTATAGCATTGATCACCTCTGCATAAAAGCACAACCCCCAGACACCTACCCTACTAAAGCAAGAAGACTCTCTGGGATAGGCTTATCCACACACAATGACTGCAACAGTAATTAAAATGGAAATGTCTAATGCTCCTCATCAGAGCCTAGAGGATATGGGGGTAGGGGTCCATGTGAGATTTATGCAGCATAGTCTTCCCAACCCCATTAGTATATTCAATAATTGATCTAAAACACCACCCTCCCCTTATGTCCTCTGGACACCAAATCAGACATCTGCAAAGTAATCAAGACTTCGGCTGCTGGTCTGTAAACTTGCCAGATTTTATTGGCCTCTGAAGTGCAAGTTATTAACAAGACAGCATAGCACATACCCAGTATACAGTTATACAGCAGTGCAAGTGGACAGATACATTTCTATACACTGTTGAAAGTCACTGATATTAAACTTGGTACGATGTATTGAAGCCACTTTATTTAAATGATTGGAGGTGATTAATCCTCCCAGCAGGCTGAATATGCTATACATAGACAGTGTTAGTGGCAACAGCAGCAGATATAGGGGGTGCTCAAGAGAGTAGAGACTCCACCATATAACTCACAGGTGGGCAACCTAAAGCTCTCTAGCTGTTGGCGAACTGTAAGTGTCCAGCATGGTCTACAGAAATGACACCTATAGTACATGAAGACCACCCTAAGGTTATGCAGCTATTAGGGAACTACAAGTCCCAGCATGATATACAAGGACTTGTGGCTGCACAGCAAACAGGAAGCTACAAGTTGGAGACACTACACAATCTGACAATAAAAAAAAGAAACATTTGTATCGCATAGGAGTAGTCTACACTACAGACATTACAGAGGAAGTATCATAAACAAGGTCTGGGAAGCATCATATTTCATGGGTGTTTGTCTCCAGGCAGCCCAGCCTCCATCATATCCCCACAGCTCTTAAAAGAAAAATAGAGACAGCAACAAAAATATATTTGCCTAGTAGTTCACAGACCTCCATCCACCCACACAGATAAACATAGCTAGCAGACTGAGAGATTCCCGGGAGGAACGCTGGCTCCCTTCCCACAACATGTTTGTATAGTATTGCAGTTAGCAGGGGCTGATTGTGGGCTCTGCAATGTCTAGCTCTGCCCCAGGCCCCACAGGCAACACATACCTGATGCACCAGCTAGGGGGGACCCGGGAAGGGGGGGTCCAGCATATGCACAGCCCATATGGGGGGGGGGGGGGGGGGCATCATAAACACAGCCGAGAGTCTGCACATAGCACAGGGGATGGAGCAGTTATGCAGCGCAGCTGCTGCAGCACTTCTATGCAGAGCTGTCAATCAATTCTCTGCAGATGGGTTTCCCCAGACAGGACTGGGCTGCTGGATATAGAACCCCGCCTATTGTGTGCTGTATCTACGGTGCAAGTGCGGTGCCTGGTGGGGGGTGATAGCATACACCTCTTACCTCTGGGTTGGAAGTAGTGGGAGCCGGTCTGCAGAGGACGATCAGTCGCTTCGTTCTCTTAGCGAACACACGCACCGGCCATGGGGCTGCTGTGCAATCACAGCCAGCGCTTCCAGCAGCGGATAGGAAGCTTTCCCCCTGCAGCTCTCCTCATCTTCCAGGCAGGACACCTCCCTCTGCAGCCAGCGCCGGGAGACCTCCCCCCACACTGGGGGAGCAGATACCGTCACCGCACAAAGCCCGGACCGGGTGCGACAAAAAGTTCAGTGCAAACAGCCTGCGTCTGCGACAGGAGGAAGTGGCCGCCCGCTCCTCCAGTTGGGTGTCTGGAGCTGCAATTAGCCAGGCATTACCACATCATTTCCTCCACAGTCACCGAGGGGAGGGGAGCAGTGCTGCTGGGAGAGGGAGGTGCAGAGGGAAGGGGCTGGGAATGGGCCGGGAGAAGGGAGGCAGCGCTCACTCCCTCACAGCTCCGGGAATCTGAGGTGTTGGGAGGAGGAGGAGGCCGAGCAGGTGAGAGGGATGGGAACAGGCTCAGCTGCCTCAGCTGGACATTCATTAACATGCAAATAGGGCTGATGATTAGGATGTTGTGATTTTTGTTGTACTGGTTTAATGGGATAGATTGATGTTAGTGCTCTGCCAATCTAATTTGCTCATTTATAAATGTGGAATAAAAGTATGCAGTACTACATCTACAGCAGTATACCAATATATAGTATATACCTTACCTGGGCAGAGTAGAACCGAGCAGTGGCGTGCGGTGAGGTCAGTGGCTGGTGAGGCACTACAGCCATAATGTCCGCCGAATCTGCCGATGACCCCTACCGCCACCGAGCCAATGCCCGCTACTGCCCCTGAGTCGATGCCGGCTGCCACCGCCACCGGCTTACAAACTCGGCCACCATAAACTGACCCATCCCTCCGCCACTAATTTGCATCTCACTCCGATGCCGCCAATGCCCGCTGCCTGCCTCTCATACTTGTGATATATTGTACATTTTTATAGAAAAAAAATGAGTGTTTGGTACTGGGAAGGGAGTGGGAGGAGGACATAAATGCAATTCTGTTGTCCAGGGCTTCTATTAACTTAATGGAGAAGGGTCTGAATGGGTTAAAAAATGTAAAAAAAAAAAAAATGCGTGAGGTCCCCCTCCTAAGTATAACCAGCCTCGGGCTCTTTGAGCCGGTCCTGGTTGTTTAAATACTGGGGAAAAATTGGACAGGGGTTCCCCGTATTTAGACAACCAGCACCGGGCTCTTAGTCCGGTCCTGGTTCCAAAAATACGGGGGACAAAAGATGTAGGGGTCCCCCGTATTTTTAAAACCAGCACCGGGCTCCACTAGCCAGGGACATAATGCCACAGCCGGGGGACACATTTACGTAGGTCCCTGCGGCCGTGCCATTACCCCCCCAACTAGTCACCCCTGGCCGGGGTTCCCTGGAGGAGTGGGGACCCCTTAAATCAAGGGGTCTCCCCCCTCCAGGCACCCAAGGGCCAGGGGTGAAGCCCGAGGCTGTCCCCAGCACCCCTGGGCGGTGGGTGCCAGGCTGATAGTCATGAGTGTTAAAAAAAGAATATTGTTTTTTGTCGTGGAACTACAAGGCCCAGAAAGCCTCCCCCGCTTGCTGGTACTTGGAGAACCTCAAATACCAGCATTCGGGGAAATAACGGGCTCGCTGGTACTTGTAGTTCTACAACAACAAAAATACCCAAATAAAAACACAACACACACACCGTGAAAGTAAAATTTTATTATAACACACGTACACACTCACACATACTTACCTACATCCCACGCCGAGAATCACGTCCACTTGTCCAGTAGAATCCTATAGCGGACCTGTAAAAATGAGAGATTACTTACCTACATCCCACGCCGAGAATCACGTCCACTTGTCCAGTAGAATACAACAGTGGGACCTGTAAAAGTGAATGAAAATAAGGAGTTACAGAGGGGGGAAGAGAGAGAGAGAGAGAGAGAGAGAGAAAGAAAGAAAGAAGAAAAAAAACACATACCTGCTACTGTTGTCTGCGGACGGACCAGCCGCCCGGAGAGAGCCGCACACAGTACAAGCAGTCAGCGGGAGGGGAGGACGGAGCTGCCGGACTCTGGCAGCTGTCAGGTGCCTGTGTGCGGGAGGGGGGGACGGGGCCAGCGGAGCATAACAGGGGAGAGCAGCAGTCACTGCAGACCCACCGCTGCTGCTGCTCCCCTCCAAACTTCTGCCTCCCGTCGCGTCTTGGTGATTGGACAGCGGATCCAGTGCTGGATCCGCAGTCCAATCACAGCTGCCTCGCTGACATGGGGGTGGTGTCCCTGTCAGCGAGGCACTTTTTTCAGTGCCGCTTTGCCATTGTATTTCAATGGGCTTTTACAGCCCGATGCTAGGCTCCGCCCCCCGCTCTCTCCCCGTTCCTATTCTGTCAAAGTAATTTCACCCCCCAAAAAATATGCCATTACATAAGGAAGATACTTATGACATAGAATATGTGTCATAAGTATCTTCTATGTATTCTTTTACTAATTAATCTATTCTTTTACTAATTAATCACAGGGGAGGCACTGCCTCCCCTGACTGCACGTCCCTGGAACCGAGTCATATACAGGTCAGGACTGAGGTAAGCCCTTGCGGTCCAAGAGTGCTTAAGACAGCCTAAAATAGTGTAATCATGAAGGAGTGAGAGCACTTTAAAAGTATTAAAGAAGTCACAAATTACATTTTAAATAATATTTATTTAACGTGTCCAAATACAATTCAAATATAGTCTGTTTTTGAGTCACACGCAAGTTGCAGTGCACACGGAACTGTGCTTGCACCAATGAAAGACATCAGCTTCTGCACATGTGCCAGATCAGGTAACTGTACACAAATGAAGTGCATGCGTATCTATCCATCCGTGGACAGACCACACTATACATGTAATGGGTGTTTCTGGGTGGTAACTCGATAGAGACCAGGCAATTGCAAGAAACTTTTATTTCTCTAACGTCCTAGTGGATGCTGGGGACTCTGTAAGGACCATGGGGAATAGACGGGCTCCGCAGGAGACAGGGCACTTTAAGAAAGAATTAGGATACTGGTGTGCACTGGCTCCTCCCTCTATGTCCCTCCTCCAGACCTCAGTTTGAATCTGTGGCCGGACGAGCTGGGTGCACCTTAGTGAGCTCTCCTGAGCTTGCTAATAAGAAAGTATTTTGTTAGGATTTTTTATTTTCAGAGAGATCTGCTGGCAACAGACTCTCTGCTACGTGGGACTGAGGGGAGAGAAGCAGCCCTACTCACTAGAAGATAGGTCCTGCTTCTTAGGCTACTGGACACCATTAGCTCCAGAGGGATCGTACACAGGAACGCACCCTTGGTCGTCCGATCCCGGAGCCGCGCCGCCGTCCCCTTGGCAGAGCCAGAAGACAGAAGCCGGTGTGAGAAGCAAGAAGACTTCGAAATTGGCGGCAGAAGACTCCAGTCTTCATCTGAGGTAGCGCACAGCACTGCAGCTGTGCGCCATTGCTCCCACACTAAACCCACCACTCCGGTCACTGTAGGGTGCAGGGCGCAGGGGGGGGGGGGGGGCGCCCTGGGCAGCAATTGGGTACCTCATGGCAAAAAGCAGCATATATACAGTTGGGCACTGTATATATGCATGAGCCCCCGCCATTATTTTACACACAAAACCCGGGACAGAAGCCCGCCGCTTAGGGGGCGGGGCTTCTTCCTCAGCACTCACCAGTGCCATTTTCTCTGACATCCTAAGTGGATGCTGGGACTCCGTAAGGACCATGGGGAATAGCGGCTCCGCAGGAGACTGGGCACAACTAAAGAAAGCTTTAGGACTACCTGGTGTGCACTGGCTCCTCCCACTATGACCCTCCTCCAGACCTCAGTTAGAATCTTGTGCCCGGCTGAGCTGGATGCACACTAGGGGCTCTCCTGAGCTCCTAGAAAGAAAGTATAATTTAGGTTTTTTATTTTACAGTGAGATCTGCTGGCAACAGACTCACTGCAGCGAGGGACTAAGGGGAGAAGAAGCGAACCTACCTAACTGGTGGTAGTTTGGGCTTCTTAGGCTACTGGACACTATTAGCTCCAGAGGGATCGACCGCAGGACCCGACCTTGGTGTTCGTTCCCGGAGCCGCGCCGCCGGCCCCCTTCCAGAGCCAGAAGCAAGAAGTGTTCCGGAAAATCGGCGGCAGAAGACTTCTGTCTTCAGCAAGGTAGCGCACAGCACTGCAGCTGTGCGCCATTGCTCCTCATGCACACCTCACACTCCGGTCACTGATGGGTGCAGGGCGCTGAGGGGGGGGGCGCCCTGAGGGCAATATAAACACCTTGGCTGGCAAATCATCACAATATATAGTCCCAGGGCTATATATGTGATAAATTACCCCTGCCAGAATCCATGAAAAAAGCGGGAGAAAAGTCTGCCGAAAAAGGGGCGGGGCTATCTCCCTCAGCACACTGGCGCCATTTTTTCTTCACAGTGCAGCTGGAAGACAGCTCCCCAGGCTCTCCCCTGTAGTTTTCAGGCTCAAAGGGTTAAAAAGAGAGGGGGGGCACCAAATTTAGGCGCAATATGTGTATACAAGCAGCTATTGGGGGAAAAATCACTCAGTTAAAGTGTTAATCCCTGCATTATATAGCGCTCTGGTGTGTGCTGGCATACTCTCTCTCTGTCTCCCCAAAGGACTTTGTGGGGTCCTGTCCTCAGTCAGAGCATTCCCTGTGTGTGTGCGGTGTGTCGGTACGGCTGTGTCGACATGTTGGATGAGGAAGGTTACGTGGAGGCGGAGCAGAGGCCGATAAATGGGATGTCGCCCCCTGTGGGGCCGACACCAGAGTGGATGGATAGGTGGAAGGTATTAACCGACAATGTCAACTCCTTACATAAAGGCTGGATGACGTAACAGCTGTGGGACAGCCGGCTTCTCAGCCCGCGCCTGCCCAGGCTTCTCAAAGGCCATCAGGGGCTCAAAAAACGCCCGGTACCTCAGATGGCAGACACAGATGTCGACACGGAGTCTGACTCCAGTGTCGACAAGGTTGAGACATATACACAATCCACTAGGAACATCCGTTGCATGATCTCGGCAATGAAAAATGTGTTACACATTTATGACATTAACCCAAGTACCACATAAAAGGGGTTTTATGTTTGGGGAGAAAAAGCAGCCAGTGTTTTGTTCCCCCATCAGATGAGTGAATGAAGTGTGTAAAGAAGCGTGGGTTCCCCCGATAAGAAACTGGTAATTTCTAAAAAGTTACTGCTGGCGTACCCTTTCCCGCCAGAGGATAGGTCACGTTGGGAGATATCCCCTAGGGTGGATAAGGCGCTCACACGTTTGTCAAAAAAGGTGGCACTGCCGTCTTAGGATACGGCCACTTTGAAGGAGCCTGCTGATAAAAAGCAGGAGGCTATCCTGAAGTCTGTATATACACACTCAGGTACTATACTGAGACCTGCAATTGCCTCAGCATGAATAGTTCTGCTGCAGCGTGGTCTGATACCCTGTCAGATAATATTAATACCCTAGACAGGGATAATATTTTGCTAACATAGAGCATTTTAAAGACGTCGTCTTATAGATGAGGGATGCACAGAGGGATATTTGCCGGCTGGCATCCAGAATTAATGCAATGTCCATTCTGCCAGGAGGGTATTAGAGACCCGGCAGTGGACAGGTGATGCTGACTTTAAAAGGCACATGGAGATTCTGCCTTATAAGGGTGAGGAATTGTTTGGGGATGGTCTCTGGGACCTCGTATCCACAGCAACAGCTGGGAAGAAAAAAAATTTACCTCAGGTTTCCTCACAGCCTTAGAAAGCACTGTATTTTCAGGTACAGTCCTTTCGGCTTCAGAAAAGCAAGCGGGTCAAAGGCGCTACCTTTCTGCACAGAGACAAGGGAAGAAGGAAAAAGCTGCACCAGACAGCCAGTTCCCAGGATCAAAAATCTTCCCCCGCTTCCTCTGAGTCCACTGCATGACGCTGGGGCTCCACAGGTGGAGACAGGTGCGGTGGGGGCGCGTCTCGGGAACTTCAGGGACCAGTGGGCTTGCCCACAGGTGGATCCCTAGGTTCTGCAAGTAGTATCACAGGGATACAAGCTGGAGTTCGAGGCGACTCCCCCTCGCCATTACCTCACATCAGCCTAGCCTGCTGCCCTCGGAGAAAGGGAGGTAGTACTGGCGGCAATTCACAAGCTGTACTTCCAGCAGGTGAAATCAAGGTACCCCTCCTTCAACAAGGCCGAGGTTACTATTCCAAAATGTTTGTGGTACCGAAACCAGACGGTTCGGTGAGACCCATTCTAAAATTGAAATCCTTGAACACTTATATACGAAGGTTCAAGTTCAAAATGGAATCGCTCAGGGCGATTAGTGCAAGCCTGGAGAATTTCATGGTATCACTGGACATCAAGGATGCTTACCTGCATGTCCCTATTTACCCTCCTCACCAGGATTGTTATTACCAATTCCAGACGTTGCCGTTGGTCTATCCCCGGCACCGAGGGTATTTACCAAGGTAATGGCCGAAATAATTATCCCGTACTTGGACGATCTCCTTATAAAGGCGAGGTCCAGGGAGCAGTTGTTCGTCGGAGTAGCACTATCTCGGGAAGTGCTACAACAGCACGGCTGGATTCTGAATATTCCAAAGTCGCAGCTGGTTCCTACGACGCGTCTACTGTTCCTGGGTATGGTTCTGGACACAGAACAAGAAAAAAGGGTTTCTCCCGGAGGAGAAGTCCAAGGAGTTGTCGTCTCTAGACAGAGACCTCCTAATACAAATACAGGTGTCGGTGCATCAATGCACGCGAGCCCTGGGAAAGATGGTAGCTTCTTACGAAGAAATTCCATTCGCCAGGTCCCATGCAAGGATCTTCCAGTGGGATCTGTTGGACAAGTGGTCCGGGTCGCATCTTCAGATGCATCGGCGGATAACCCTGTCTCCAAGGGCCAGGGTGTCGCTGTTGTGGTGGCTGCAGAGTGCTCATCTTCTAGAGGGCCGCAGATTCGGCATACAGGACTGGGTCCTGGTGACCACGGATGCTAGCCTACGAGGCTGGGGGGGTAGTCACACAGGGAAGAAACTTCCAATGACTATGGACAAGTCAGGAGACTTCCCTACACAAAAATATTCTGGAACTAACGGCCATTTACAATGCCCTAAGTCAGGCTAGTCCCCTGCTTCAACACCGGCCGGTGCTGATCCAGTCAGACAACATCACGGCGGTCGCTCATGTAAACCGACAGGGCGGCACAAGAAGCAGGATGGCGATGGCAGAAGCCACGAGGATTCTCCGATGGGGGAAAATCATGTGTTAGCACTGTCAGCAGTGTTCATTCCCGGAGTGGATAACTGGGAAGCAGACTTTCTCAGCAGACACGACCTCCACCCGGGAGAGTGGGGACTTCATCCAGAAGTCTTCCAAATGATGGTAATCTGTTGGGAAAGGCCACAGGTGGACATGATGGCGTCCAGCCTCAACAAAAAGCTAAAAAGATATTGCGCCAGGTCAAGGGACCCTCAGGCGATAGCTGTGGACGCTCTGGTAACACCGTGGGTGTACCAGTCGGTGTATGTGTTCCCTTCTCTGCCTCTCATACCCAGGGTAATGAGAATAATAAGAAGGAGAGGAGTAAGAATTATACTCATTGTTCCGGATTGGCCAAGAAGAGCTTGGTACCCAGAACTCCAAGAAATGATCTCAGAGGACCCATGGCCTCTGCCGCTCAGACAGGACCTGCTGCAGCAGGGGGCCTGTCTGTTCCAAGACGTACCGCGGCTGCGTTTGACGGCATGGCGGTTGAACGCCGGATCCTGAAGGAAAAGGTCATTCCGGAGGAAGTTATTCCTACGCTAATTAAAACTAGGAAAGAAGTGAACGCAAACCATTATCACCGCATATGGCGGAAATATGTTGCGTGCTGTGAGGCCAGGAAGGCCCCAACGGAGGAATTTCAGCTAGGTCGATTTCTGCACTTCCTACAGTCAGGGGTGACTATGGGCCTAAAATTGGGTTCCATTAAGGTCCAGATTTCGGCTCTATCGGTTTTCTTCCAAAATAGAACTGACTTCACTGCCTGAAGTTCAGACTTTTGTTAAGGGAGTGCTGCATAGTCAGCCCCCGTTTGTGCCTCCAGTGGCACCGTGTGATCTCAACGTGGTGTTGGATTTCCTGAAGTCGCATTGGGTTGAGCCACTTAAATCCGTGGAGCTAAAATACCTCACGTGGAAAGTGTTCATGCTGTTGGCCTTGGCGTCGGCCAGGCGTGTATCAGAATTAGCGGCTTTATCATGCAAAAGCCCTTATCTAATTTTTTTATATGGATAGGGCGGAATTGAGGACTCGTTCCCAATTCCTTCCTAAGGTGGTATCAGTTTTTCATATGAACCAACCTATTGTGGTGCCTGCGGCTACTGGGGACTTGGAGGATTCCAAGTTAGTGGACGTAGTCAGGGCCCTGAAAAATATATGTTTCCAGGATGGCTGGAGTCAGGAAAACTGACTCGCTATTTATCCTGTATGCACCCAACAAGCTGGGTGCTCCTGCTTCTAAGCAGACTATTGCTCGCTGGATCTGTAGCACGATTCAACTTGCACATTCTGCGGCTGGACTGCCGCACCCTAAATCTGTAAAAGCCCATTCCACGAGGAAAGTGGGCTCTTCTTGGGCGGCTGCCCGAGGGGTCTCGGCTTTACAAATTTGCCGAGCTGTTACTTGGTCGGGTTCAAACACTTTTGCAAGAGTCTACAAGTTTGATACCCTGGCTGAGGAGGACCTAGAGTTTGCTCATTCGGTGCTGCAGAGTCATCCGCACTCTCCCGCCCGTTTGGGAGCTTTGGTATAATCCCCATGGTCCTTACGGAGTCCCAGCATCCACTTAGGACGTCAGAGAAAATAAGATTTTACTCACCGGTAAATCTATTTCTCGTAGTCCGTAGTGGATGCTGGGCGCCCATCCCAAGTGCGGATTGTCTGCAATACTTGTATATAGTTATTGCCTAACTAAAGGGTTATTGTTGAGCCATCTGTTGAGAGGCTCAGTTGTATTTCATACTGTTAACTGGGTATAGTATCACGAGTTATACGGTGTGATTGGTGTGGCTGGTATGAGTCTTACCCGGGATTCAAAATCCTTCCTTATTGTGTCGGCTCTTCCGGGCACAGTATCCTAACTGAGGTCTGGAGGAGGGTCATAGTGGGAGAAGCCAGTGCACACCAGGTAGTCCTAAAGCTTTCTTTAGTTGTGCCCAGTCTCCTGCGGAGCCGCTATTCCCCATGGTCCTTACGGAGTCCCAGCATCCACTACGGACTACGAGAAATAGATTTACCGGTGAGTAAAATCTTATTTTCTCTCCACAGCTCCGCTGAGAGGAAGCTCCCCAGGCTCTCCCCTGCAGAAACACGGTAGAAAGAGGGTGAAAAGAGAGGGGGGGGGGGACATAAATTTGGCGCAAGAACTTATATACAGCAGCTACTGGGTTAACACTAAGTTACTGTGTGATTCCTGGGTCATTTAGCGCTGGGGTGTGTGCTGGCATACTCTCTCTCTGTCTCTCCAAAAGGCCTTGTGGGGGAACTGTCTTCAAATAGAGCATCCCCTGTGTGTGTGGTGTGTCGGTACGCATGTGTCGGCATGTTTGACGAGGAAGGCTATGTGGAAACAGAGCGGGTACAAATTAATGTGGGGTCGCCGCCGACGGCGCCAACACCCGATTGGATGGATATGTGGAAGGTTTTAAATGATAATGTAAATTCCTTGCATAAAAGGTTGGATAAAGCTGAAGCCTTGGGACAGTCAGGGTCTCAACCCATGCCTGATCCTACAGCGCAGAGTCCGTCAGGGTCTCAGAAGCGCCCACTATCCCAAATTGTTGACACAGATATCGACACGGATTCTGACTCCAGTGTCGATGGCGTTGATGCAAAGTTACAGCCTAAAATGGCTAAAGCCATCCGCTACATGATTATAGCAATGAAAGATGTGTTACACATCACAGAGGAAACCCCAGTCCCTGACAAGAGGGTTTATATGTATGGGGAGAAAAGGCAAGAGGTGACCTTTCCCCCTTCACATGAATTAAATGAGTTATGTGAAAAGGCTTGGGAATCTCCAGATAGGAAACTGCAGATTTCCAAACGGATGCTTATGGCGTATCCTTTCCCGCCAACGGACAGGTTACGCTGGGAATCCTCCCCTAGGGTGGACAAAGCTTTAACACGCTTATCCAAGAGGGTAGCCCTGCCGTCACAGGATACGGCCACCCTAAAAGATGCTGCAGATAGAAAGCAGGAGGGTATCCTGAAATCCATTTATGCACATTCATGTACCCTCCTAAGGCCGGCAATTGCGTCGGCCTGGATGTGTAGTGCTGTAGCAGCATGGACAGATACCTTATCTGAGGAACTTGATACCTTGGACAAGGATACTATAATACTGACCCTGGGGCATATAAAAGACGCTGTCCTATATATGAGAGATGCCCAAAGAGACATTAGCCTACTGGGCTCTAGAATAAATGCTAGGTCGATTTCTGCCAGAAGGTTCCTGTGGACTCGGCAATGGACAGGCGATGCCGACTCAAAAAGGCACATGGAGGTTTTACCTTATAAGGGTGAGGAATTGTTTGGGGACGGTCTCTCGGACCTGGTCTCCACAGCTACGGCTGGAAAGTCAAATTTTTTGCCATATATTCCCTCACAACCTAAGAAAGCACCGTATTACCAAATGCAGTCCTTTCGGTCACAAAGAGGCAAGAAAGTTCGAGGTGCGTCCTTTCTTGCCAGAGGCAGGGGTAGAGGAAAGAAGCTGCACAATACTGCTAGTTCCCAGGAACAGAAGTCCTCCCCGGCTTCCACTAAATCCACCGCATGACGCTGGGGCTCCACAGGCGGAGCCAGGCCCGGTGGGGGCGCGTCTCCGAAATTTCAGCCACAAGTGGTTTCACTCTCAGGTGGATCCCTGGGCTATAGAGATTGTGTCTCAGGGATACAAGCTGGAATTCGAAGTGATGCCCCCTCACCGTTACCTCAAATCGGCCCTGCCAGCTTCCCCCATAGAGAGGGAAATAGTGTTAACTGCAATTCACAAATTGTATCTCCAGCAGGTGGTGGTAAAGGTTCCCCTCCTTCAACGGGGAAGGGGTTACTATTCGACAATGTTTGTGGTACCGAAACCGGACGGTTCGGTCAGACCCATATTGAATTTAAAATCCCTGAACATATACCTGAAAAGGTTCAAGTTCAAGATGGAATCGCTCAGAGCGGTCATCGCAAGCCTGGAGGAGGGGGATTTTATGGTGTCTCTGGACATAAAGGATGCTTACCTTCATGTCCCCATTTATCCACCTCATCAGGAGTACCTCAGATTTGTGGTACAGGATTGTCATTACCAATTCCAGACGTTGCCGTTTGGTCTGTCCACGGCACCGAGAATATTTACCAAGGTAATGGCAGAAATGATGGTGCTCATGCGAAAGCAAGGAGTCACAATTATTCCATACTTGGACGATCTCCTCATAAAGGCGAGGTCCAGAGAGCAGTTGCTGATCAGTGTAGCACGCTCTCGGGAAGTGTTACAACAGCACGGCTGGATTCTGAATATTCCAAAGTCGCAGCTGATTCCTACGACGCGTCTGCCCTTTCTGGGCATGATTCTGGACACAGACCAGAAGAAGGTTTTTCTCCCGACGGAGAAGGCGCAGGAACTTATGACACTGGTCAGAGACCTCTTAAAACCAAAACAGGTGTCGGTGCATCACTGCACGAGAGTCCTGGGAAAGATGGTGGCGTCATACGAGGCCATTCCCTTCGGCAGGTTCCATGCGAGGACCTTTCAGTGGGATCTGTTGGACAAGTGATCCGGATCGCATCTACAGATGCATCGGCTGATCACCCTATCCCCCAGGGCCAGGGTGTCTCTTCTGTGGTGGCTGCAGAGCACTCACCTTCTCGAGGGCCGCAGATTCGGCATTCAGGACTGGGTCCTGGTGACCACGGATGCAAGCCTCCGAGGGTGGGGGGGCAGTCACACAGGGAAGAAATTTCCAAGGTCTGTGGTCAAGTCAGGAGACTTGCCTTCACATCAATATCCTGGAACTAAGGGCCATACACAACGCCCTAAGTCAAGCGGAGACCCTGCTTAGCGACCAATCGGTGCTGATTCAATCAGACAACATCACCGCAGTGGCTCATGTAAACCGCCAAGGCGGCACACGGAGCAGGGTGGCGATGGCGGAAGCCACCAGAATTCTTCGATGGGCGGAGAATCACGTACGAGCACTGTCAGCAGTGTTCATTCCGGGAGTGGACAACTGGGAAGCAGACTTCCTCAGCAGGCACGACCTCCACCCGGGAGAGTGGGGACTTCATCAGGAAGTCTTCACGCAGATTGCAAGGAGATGGGAACTGCCACAGGTGGACATGATGGCATCCCGCCTCAACAAAAAGCTACAGAGGTATTGCGCCAGGTCAAGAGACCCTCAGGCGATAGCTGTAGACGCACTGGTGACACCGTGGGTGTTCCGGTCGGTTTATGTGTTTCCTCCTCTTCCTCTCATACCCAAGGTGCTGAGAATCATAAGAAAAAGAGGAGTGAGAGCAATACTCATTGTTCCGGATTAGCCAAGAAGGACTTGGTATCCAGAACTGCAAGAAATGCTCACAGAGGACCCATGGCCTCTGCCTCTAAGGCAGGATCTGTTGCAGCAGGGGCCCTGTCTGTTCCAAGACTTACCGCGGCTGCGTTTGACGGCATGGAGGTTGAACGCCGGATCCTAGCAGAAAAAGGGATTCCGGATGAGGTTATTCCTACGCTAATAAAGGCTAGGAAGAACGTGACGGCTAAACATTATCACCGTATATGGCGAAAATATGTTGCTTGGTGTGAGGCCAGGAATGCCCCTACAGAGAAATTCCAGCTGGGCTGTTTCCTTCACTTCCTACAGTCGGGAGTGACTTTGGGCCTAAAATTGGGGTCCATTAAGGTCCAGATTTCGGCCCTATCCATTTTCTTTCAAAAAGAACTGGCTTCTCTTCCTGAAGTTCAGACATTTGTAAAGGGAGTGCTGCATATTCAGCCCCCGTTTGTGCCTCCAGTGGCACCTTGGGATCTTAACGTGGTGTTGAGTTTCCTGAAATCACACTGGTTTGAGCCACTTAAAACCGTGGAGTTAAAATATCTCACGTGGAAGGTGGTCATGCTATTAGCCTTGGCTTCGGCTAGGCGTGTGTCAGAATTGGCGGCTTTGTCACATAAAAGCCCCTATCTGGTTTTCCATATGGACAGAGCAGAATTGCGGACTCGTCCACACTTTCTGCCAAAAGTGGTATCATCTTTTCATATGAACCAACCTATTGTGGTGCCTGTGGCTACTCGTGACTTGGAGGATTCCGAGTTACTAGATGTAGTCAGGGCTTTGAAAGTTTATGTAGCCAGAACGGCTAGAGTCAGGAAAACTGAGTCGCTGTTTATCCTGTATGCATCCAACAAGCTGGGTGCTCCTGCTTCAAAGCAAACTATTGCTCGCTGGATCTGTAACACGATTCAGCAGGCTCATTCTGCGGCTGGTTTGCCGCTTCCAAAATCAGTAAAAGCCC
This sequence comes from Pseudophryne corroboree, assembly GCF_028390025.1. Lineage (NCBI taxonomy): Eukaryota > Metazoa > Chordata > Amphibia > Anura > Myobatrachidae > Pseudophryne > Pseudophryne corroboree. The sequence continues at coordinate 138,397,360 of NC_086450.1, read as the reverse complement.
ACTCCACAAGGAAGGTGGGCTCTTCTTGGGCGGCTGCCCGAGGGGTCTCGGCATTACAGCTTTGCCGAGCGGCTACTTGGTCAGGTTCAAACACTTTTGCAAAGTTCTACAAGTTTGATACCCTGGCTGAGGAGGACCTTGTGTTTGCTCATTCGGTGCTGCAGGGTCATCCGCACTCTCCCGCCCGTTTCGGAGCTTTGGTATAATCCCCATGGTCCTTACGGAGTCCCCAGCATCCACTAGGACGTTAGAGAAAATAAGATTTTACTTACCGGTAAATCTATTTCTCGTAGTCTGTAGTGGATGCTGGGCGCCCGTCCCAAGTGCGGACTTCTTCTGCAATACTTGTATATAGTTATTGCTTACATAAGGGTTATGTTATGGTTGCATCAGGGTTATCTGATGCTCTGTTGTTGTTGTTCATGCTGTTAACTGGGTAAGTTTATCACGAGTTATACGGTGTGATTGGTGTGGCTGGTATGAGTCTTACCCTGGATTCCAAAATCCTTTCCTTGTACTCTCAGCTCTTCCGGGCACAGTTTCCTTAACTGAGGTCTGGAGGAGGGACATAGAGGGAGGAGCCAGTGCACACCAGTATCCTAATTCTTTCTTAAAGTGCCCTGTCTCCTGCGGAGCCCGTCTATTCCCCATGGTCCTTACGGAGTCCCCAGCATCCACTACGGACTACGAGAAATAGATTTACCGGTAAGTAAAATCTTATTTTTTTTTGTAGGAGTGTTGTCGGCATGTTGGTGCAGCTAGACTCCCCTTCTGTCTGTTCAGCTAGACTCCCCTTATGTCTGTCCGCCCAGACCCCCTGTTCTGTCTGTCTGCCCAGAACCCCTCTCCTGTCTCTCCAGACAGACCCCCTCTTCTGTCTCTCCAGACAGACCCCCATTCTGTCTAATCAACCCCTCTTTGTGTCATAGGCCCCACCTTCTGTCTCTCCAGCCAGCACCCATTCTGTCTCATCAGCCCCTTTCTGTGTCCTCAGGCACCCCTTTTCTCTCCAACCAGACCCGCATTCTGTCTCCAGCCAGAACTCCCCTTCTGTCTCTCCAGCCAGAACTCCCCTTCTGTCTCTCCAGCCAGAACTCCCCTTCTGTCTCTCCAGCCAGAACTCCCTTTCTGTCTCTCCAGCCAGAACTGCCCTTTTGTCTCTCCAGCCAGAACTCCCCTTCTGTCTCTCCCGCTTCTACCTCTCCAGCCAGAGACCCCCATTCTCTCTCACCAGTCAACACCCCTTCTGTCTCATCAGCCCCCTCCCTTCTATCTCCAGCCCCCCTTCAGTCTCTCCAGCCAGCACCCATTCTGTCTAATCAGCTCCCTTCTGTGTCATCATGCCCCCCATTTCTCTCCAGCCAGAACTCCCCTTCTGCCTCTCCAGCCAGAACTTCCCTTCTGCCTCTCCAGCCAGAACTCCCCTTCTGCCTCTCCAGCCAGAACTCCCCTTCTGCCTCTCCAGCCAGAACTCCCCTTCTGCCTCTCCAGCCAGAACTCCCCTTCTGCCTCTCCAGCCAGAACTCCCCTTCTCTATCACCAGTCAACACCCCTTCTGTCTCCCCCTTCTGTCTCATCAGCCCCCCTCCCTTCTATCTCCAGCCCCCCCCCCCCCCCCATCTCTGTCCAAGTGTGTGTGTCTGGCAGTCCCCCCTGATGGTGGCCCTGATGACAGCTGTAGCAACAAATGTAACAATAGTGGTTGGAATCGTCTTCCACGTAGATTGCGTTTTCGTGCAGCGGGTGATCAGGTCTAAACTGCGCATGCATATGCACATCAATGCGCAGGCGTGTCACATGGGTATAAAGCGGCTCGCCGCTCAGCGATGGGTTTATGCAAAGGATCCATTCGTATGGGCGTTCGCAAGGAGATTGACAGGAAGAAGGCATTTGTGGGTGGCAACTGACCGTTTTCTGGGAGTGTTTTGAAAAACGCAGGCATGTTCAAGCATTTGCAGGGAGGGTTCTTGGCGTCAATTCCGGTCCCAGACAGGCTGAAGTGATCGCAGCAGCTGAGTAAGTCCTGGACTGCGCAGAGCCTGCCCAAAATCTGTTCATACAGCTCTGCTACACATGCGTTCTCACACTTGCACAGTTAAAATACACTCCCCTGTAGTCGGTGACTATCTGATCGCAGCAGTGCAAAAATCGCTTGCTAGCAATCAGGTCTGAATTAGGCCCAAAGTACCCTCTGATAGGTAATAGGAGGTGGCTGCTGTATACCATGTTCCCTATAGGTAGTGGATGATGTGTAAGCGGTCCCCCAGCCTATAGTGGTGAAAAGAAAGGGGAATAACATCTGCTGTTGGGTGGATCTAATATAAATAGCGCAGAGCCCCAAGACAGAGGATAAAGCCAATGAGAGTGTCTTATACAGAGTAATACAGTAAGAAGATCAAATGGGGAAATTACACTCACAGGTGCTGCTTCCTGGTGTGTGTGTGTGTGTGTGTGTGTGTGTGTGTGTGTGTGTGTGTGTGTGTGTGTGTGTGTGTGTGTGTGTGTGTGTGTGTGTGTGTGTGTGTAAAGCACACAGTAAACTAGTGAGCTACCTAAGGATGACAATCCCATATAGGAAGGATAATAGAAGGGATAATATATGATATCCTGTGTCTCCAAATGTTATGCAGCAGTGCAGGGTGACGCTAAGTGTAGAAAAACAACCCTAGGATAAACTCTTGTAATACAGGTTACATACTGGCTTTTGTGGGGATTGTGGTGAAGATGCAGCCAGCTGCATGTTGGCATGTCATGACGGTCGGCCTGTACTCTGACCCCTCCCACCTGTATCCAGAAGTGGATTTAGACCTCATGGGTCCCTAAACAAGAAACCAATTTAGGGCCCCCCTCCCTCAAGCAATCCATAGCACTATACTTTCATTCCAGATTAATGCCTCTTACATTATATGTTGTTTTTTGCTCCTTATGTTCTATTACAGTATATCACTTTCCCCCTTCACTGATTGCACCATGGTTCCTCACCTCTAATTTCCATTACTACACCGCTCAGTTATTGCATTTTAGATCAGTACTCTCTGACTGATTGTAGCAGGTCCCTATACCACAATATTACACCCTCACTCACTGACTGCATTGTATATGAGTGACCCAGTATTACTGATTGTAGTAAGCCCCATAACCTAAGATACTTATGATTATACCCCCTTACTCACTGACTACATTTTATAATACCCATTACTATACCCCTCAGTCAGTGACTGTATTGATTATATATCAATCCCCCCCCCCCCTTCCCCCCCATAACTGATTGTAGTGCCTGCTACAATTAGGGGGAGGCATTAACGTATAATGGAGTCTCGCTAAAGGCACTGGTATACCAGATAATCTATAGAGTCACTGACTGAGGGGTGCAATAATAGGTATTATAAGCAATGGGGGCCTGCTAACAAGGGATGGAAGACGTGTTACAACTAGTGGGAAGGGGTGGGGGGCTGATATATAATGCAGGCACCCATACCTTATGATACATATTATTACACCCAATCACATTAGTGTATATATACAGCGACGGCTCCTACCTGCATGGAGAAAGGGGGCTGCTGCTAGTTGTGCTGTCTGCTCTTGCAGCTGGCTGGGTCCGGACACCTGCACAATGGAGCTGACATGTGCAGGCACCGATACAGTAGTGGCAGTGGTACTGCGCATGCGTAAATCCCCTGCTTCTATGGACTGCATCGGCTGCAGTCCATAGAAGCTGGCTAGGGCTGGAAGGCAGGAAGACTGCTGGTGACTGGCAGGTAGGACTTCCAACAGGAATCACTGTAAGTCACAGTGTAGCCAATGCAGTCTCATGGATTGTAGCAGGCACCTCCTAGACACGGTAGTACTTAAAATAGTGTATAGTAGCATATCGATATATCACCAGTCAGTGTGTGCCTCCCCCCAGCCATGATTGCAGCAGGTGGATGTTATATACTGTACGTAAAGTAACACTGTTCAGCCAGTCCAGCTCAAGGAAAATTTTAGGCGGAGCTCGTGGGCCGCCGGAAATGCCTTTTCAAAGAGGTTCACACATACCAATAACCACTTCATGATGAGGACACTGACACTTCTAATAAACCCAATAAAAACATCACATTAGCTACAAGCAAAACTGTGTAACAGTAAATAAGGAAGAAAAAAGAAAAAGCTATTCTCTAGAGACGGAAAGGTTAGGCCGCTTCAAAAAGTACAATAGATGAGAAACGTCATACTGTGGATAATCTGTTGGAAATGTATGTGCTGATATTGCAGAATTATATAGACACACACCAGTGGATGATTCAAACTATGAACAGCCCAGTTACTTAACAAGTGGTGTTATTATATTGCTAGGTAGAGGTTGGAGAGTCGTACTCACTGTTACATGTACAATGGTGATGGAGTGGAACTTGAGTAAATTGGGGTTTCATACAACTTACCAGCCGGTGAGCGTTTGCTGCAGATGAGTAGCGAAGCAGGGGTGCTGGAACAGCTTTATAGCAGTTATTAACCAGATCTCTCACAGGAGCTAAGCAGGAGAATTCTGTCTCCATACATTGTCACTCTGCACAGTAAAGACAAGATGGCCCCTGTACATGCACAGTAGAGATCTCAGTGGCCATCTTGGGATAGGCCATGAAGCCTTCCTGGCAAACAGGAAGACTGGAATCTGCACAGTAGCATACTCCACTTTCAAGGAGACGCAAACCTCTGGACTCCAATCCCTGAAAGGGCACCTGCATGTACAACAGCACCTGTGTGGTTCACAGCAGGATCCATGTGTGACCGCTGCTCTTCCAATAGCGGTTTGCGGTGCACCCGCTTTTGCTACAGAATTAATCGGCTCTGTCGAAGTAAAAAATGTTACATAGAGAGAAAATACAGACTCCACACATTATGAGTCGCTATACTTGCGAATACGCACAGCGTGCACCGCAATATATGGTAACACGCATTTACACAGACAAGCCACAAAGATATATTCAACACATATTTCATACAGCACATAATTTGAACATATCAAGCGCCAGACATCACGTTTTAAATTATATAATGGAGTAAAGTCATGTATGTGTATTATTGGAGCGGAGCAAGATGGACATGTCATGCTTGCTGTCACAGTAACCAGATTAATGTGTAGATTCATTTGATGCCTGTTATTAAGTTGTAGCACATTGCCATGAGTAGTTATGATTGAATGTAGAAATATAAAGCCACAATTCTGATGAGAACAATGAACATTCTATTTAAAGCATGTGATGGACAGGAAACTCAGGCCAGCCCTTTTGATGTCTTCAAGGCTTGCATATGAACTGACCAATGACTCATCATGAATAAGAAAGTTCCCTCCCCTAGACTAGTAACAAGAGATCTGTATACGCCCCCAAGAGACTCAGTGTATAGGTGATCACACAGCCGGCTGCCCTTCTTGTCCCAGATGATGGTGGAGATGATGTCTGTCCAGTGGCTGCATGATTTTACTGAGAGAGAGAGAGTGATATGGAGTGGAGACTTTATTTGAGCAAAATATGGTAATTGTATTGCTGGCCGTGTCTGTAATGAATTAGTTTGTAATAACTGCTTACTGTGTAAATTGTAAGCATGTAACTATATATATATATATATATATATATATATATATATATATATATATAGATGTCGTAGTGGTGTCCGGCACTCAGAGCAAGTAAGTGGTAATGTGCTGCGGTGCCCTCCTTGAGGGAATGGTGTCCCACTGTATAATTCCAAGGGTAAAGCAGGCGGCACTCAGCAGTCTGGATTCCATTAAACTTTTATTGAACAACCAAGTTGTTCAATAAAAGTTTAATGGAATCCAGACTGCTGAGTGCCGCCTGCTTTACCCTTGGAATTATATATATATATATATATATATATATATATGCTGTACATTGTGATATATTGAATACATATCCTTTTAATAACAAATATATACATCAATGATTTTTGGAACTCAGATAATGTGTGGTGTATTATTTTCTCTTATGCGATGTAGTGTTTTTGCGATGTATAGCGCACATTCATAGCACATGGTAATAAGATGTGCAGGCGTCCACAGTATATATTAGAGCTGGCATTTTAAATATTTGTTAGAAAGTAATTTGACTTGCACAGCTCTGATCCAGAAGCCCTGCTTACACCTGTTATGATTCCAGCACTCCTGACCAAAGGAGATTTTATGACAAAGACCAGAGCGCTGGAATGGAATGCAGGTAACGGGAGCAGGAAAGACTAGTTGCCCCTGGCGCCCTAACTCTATTGTCTCACCCGTGCTATCGGAAATCCCCTGCGAGACTATGGTTTCTTGAGCCCCTGGCAGCCACGTTTGAAGGGCGGATTATGTCTGCCCAACTCCGGTGCCCCCCGGTCTTAGTGAGAGACAAAGGGAAATCCGAGGCAGGATGATAACAAGAGGACCTCTGACTGACAACAGGCCAGGGGCAACAAGCTAACTAACAAAACCTGAAGTATGTGCGGAAACCCGCCAGGGAAAAGGACAACCAAAATCCACTTGTCCAATACTCCTACCCAGCACCGCTGGATACCAGAGTGGACCTGTGGAAGCGGAACCCTCCGCGAAATGCTCCAAAACACAAATAATAAATAATAAAGCGGACAAGCCGCAACACACGGCAAAGCCGCGACTCACGAACACCACTGGATGTTATACGGTGATTAGTCAGGACTCCAGGAATAAGATGACAACTTCCGAGTTCAGGACTTCCGAATACTGGAATGACCGGATACAGCAAGACTGGAAACAGACTCTCAGCAAACAGAGACAGCATGCAGGAAGCTATTACCGGCGTCTGTGAGAAGTCCTGAGAGTGCATATGAACAGGAGTCCTCCAATCCGGTGTTGACAGGGCTAATTACCTACATGCCGTGCAGCTGCCTTGCTGCACGGCCAGGAAACAGGTGTAGACTCATTAAACCCTGGACCCAGCAACGGGGAACGCGGTCCGTCAGTGGCGTCCCCGTTGCTAGGGTCCGTGCGGCTCAGTGCGCCCGGCGTCCAGCGTTGCCAGGGAGCCGGCGGCTGTCCGCGTACGGCGTCCCTGGTTGCTAGGCGCCGGGCCGCACCGACGAGCGGACCCCGGCGCCTAACAGTACCCCCCCCTTGAGGAGGGGTCAAGGAACCCCTAAAGCCAGGCTTCCCAGGAAATTCCCGAAAAAATGCCCTCTTGAGCCTTGGGGCATGAAGATCCTTATCCAGGACCCAGGACCTTTCCTCTGGACCATAACCTCTCCAGTGAACCAGAAAATAAAGCCGGCCCCTGGACAACTTGGAATCGAGAACCTTCTCCACCAGGAACTCCTGTTGTCCCTGTACGTCCACTGGAGATCTTCCCTGAGAGATCTTCCGAGGAAATTTACTGGAAGAAATGTATGGCTTCAACAGGGAGCAATGAAACGTATTACCAATCCGAAGAGATTTTGGTAAACGTAACCGGAAAGCAACTGGGTTAACTTTTTTAATGATATGAAATGGTCCAATAAATTTGGGTCCCAACCTAGCTGAAGATTGTCGAAGTCTAATGTTACGAGTCGACAACCATACCCTATCTCCCACCTTAAAATTGCAAGGACGTCGGAGCCGGTCAGAAAAAAATTTCTCTCGAAAGGCCGCTTTTCTGAGAGCAAGATGCACTTTTTTCCAAATGGCTCTGAGATGGGAGGTTAAGGTTAGTGAGGAAACTGAGGAATGTTGAAAAAAAGAATTAGCTCTGGGGTGAAAACCAAAAACTGAAAAGAATGGAGACACGTTGGTGGAGGAATGACAAGAATTATTGTAAGCAAACTCCGCCAATGGAAGAAACTCGGACCAATCATTCTGGAGTTTGGCTGAGTACAAACGCAAATACTGTTTCAATGATTGGTTAACTCGCTCGGTTTGCCCGTTGGACTGTGGGTGGTAACCGGATGTTAATGACAATCTCATCTTTAATGAAGCACAAAAACACTTCCAGAATTGTGCAATGAATTGTGGACCCCGATCAGAAACAATATCAGTGGGCAACCCATGAAGTCTGAAAATATGGCGGAGAAACAAAACTGCCAATCCTTGGGCAGATGGCAGTCGGGGAAGGGCAATGAAATGAGCCATCTTGCTAAAACGGTCCACCACCACCCAAATGACTCTGCATCCAGCTGAAAGGGGAAGGTCCACCACAAAATCCATGGAAATATGAGACCATGGCCTGAGAGGGACATTTAAGGGCATAAGTTGCACAAACCTGACATGAAGAAACAAACTCCTTAACGTCTTTAGAAAGACCAGGCCACCATACTGAGCGGGAGACTAACTCCAATGTCTTAGAGATCCCTGGATGCCCGGAAACTTTGTTATCATGGAACTCAGTCAAAACAGTAGCTCTCAAGAACTCAGGGACGTAAAGACGACCAGCAGGAGTATTTCCAGGAGCTTGGTGTTGAAGCTGTTTTAACTGGGTAAATAAATCTTGTGTGAGGCCTGCCCAAATAACTGAAGATGGAAGTATGGGAGTAACAGGACTGTTATCATGAACCGGAAGAAAACTGCGTGACAGAGCATCTGCCTTGGTATTCTTGGAACCTGGCCTGAAAGTTATAATAAATTTGAAACGGGTAAAGAACAAAGCCCAACGAGCCTGCCGGGCATTCAGCCGCTTAGCTGATTCGATGTATTGCAGATTCTTATGGTCAGTCAATACTGAAATGGTATGTGTTGCTCCCTCCAGCCAATGCCTCCACTCCTCGAAAGCCCATTTTATTGCCAGTAATTCCCGGTTACCAACGTCATAGTTGGATTCAGCGGAGGAGAATTTCCTGGACATAAAGGCACAAGGATGTAGTTCCAGAGACTCTGGATCCTTTTGAGATAGTATAGCCCCTACTCCAACCTCCGAGGCATCAACCTCCACAACGAAGGGCAATCCTGGATTGGGATGTCTGAGGACTGGAGCCGAGACAAAAGCTTGTTTCAAGGCCTGAAAGGACAACTCCGCTTCACGCGACCAGTTGGTAGGATCCGCTCCTTTCTTTGTCAGGGCCACAATGGGAGCAACCAGGTCGGAAAAAGAATGAATGAACCTCCTGTAATAATTCGCAAACCCTAAAAAGCGCTGAATTGCTTTTAAATTGGTGGGTTGCGCCCAACTAAGGATGGCCTGGAGCTTCTTTGGTTCCATGAAAAATCCCAGAGGGGAAATAATGTACCCTAAAAAAGATACCTCCGTGACATGAAACTCACATTTTTCCAGTTTGGCATATAGATGATTCTCACGTAACTTTTGAAGAACCTGACGCACCTGGGTAACATGTTGTTCAATAGAGTCAGAATAAATCAGGATGTCGTCTAAGTAAACGACCACGAATTTCCCTAGGAAGTCACGGAGCACATCGTTAATGAGGTCCTGGAAAACTGCTGGAGCGTTAGACAAGCCGAACGGCATCACTAGGTACTCGTAGTGACCCGACTGAGTACTGAAGGCTGTCTTCCACTCATCTCCGGACCTGATTCGGATGAGGTTATACGCTCCTCTTAGGTCAATTTTGGAAAAAATCACAGCCCAACGCAGCTGATCAAAGAGGACAGAAATCAGCGGCAGAGAATAAGTATTTTTAACTGAGATTTTATTTAGGGCTTTATAGTCAATGCAAGGTCTGAGCGAGCCATCTTTTTTCTCCACAAAGAAGAAGCCAGCACTTAAAGGAGATTTAGATGGCCTAATAAATCCTTTCCCTAGGCTCTCTTTAACATAGTCATTCATGGCCGCAGTTTCTGGCCCGGATAAAGCATATAACCTTCCCTTTGGCAATGCGGCACCAGGAATTAGCTCAATGGCGCAATCATAAGGCCGATGGGGAGGCAGAATGTCTGCATTGCCCTTGGAGAACACATCAGCAAACTCCTGGTACTCCACGGGAATGATTTCAGGAATGGCAGCAGCTATTCTGACTGGAAACGAAATACATTCCTTATCACAGAAGGCACCCCATTGAGAAATCTCCCCTGACCGCCAATCAATGGTGGGATTGTGAAAGGCCAGCCAAGGGTGACCCAGAACCACTGGAACTGCTGGGCAATGGGTAAGGAAGAACTCGATTTTTTCAGAATGAAGAGCTCCTACCGTAAGTAGTACAGGGGGTGTACAGAGGGAAATAACCCCATTGGACAGTGGACTCCCATCTAAGCCATGCATGGTGACACACCTACCCAAAGATAACTGAGGAATGCCTAAGGCCTTAGCCCAAGTTAAATCCATAAAGTTTCCTGCGGCTCCACTGTCGACAAAAGCCGACACCGAGGAACTGAGGCTGCCAAAGGAAACCTTAGCTGGGACTAAAAGGGAGTTATTCGAGGAGATAAGCTGCAGACCTAGGTGAACCCCCTCACAATTCACCTGGTCAAGGCGTTTCCCGACTTATTCGGACAATTACGAGCAAAATGTCCCTTACCCCCACAGTACAAACAAAGACCAGAGTTTTGCCTTCTGGCTCTCTCTTCAGGAGACAACCGGGAGAGACCCATCTGCATGGGCTCCTCTATGTCCTCAGGGATGGAATATACACATGGAGATGACCTGACCGATGCTCCTTTTTCAGCCTTCCGCTCTCTGAGACGACGATCAATCTTAATAGAAAGCTCCATGAGTTTATCGAGAGTCTCAGGAGCGGGATACTGGAGGAGACTGTCTTTAATAGATTCTGATAAGCCGAGGCGAAACTGACTGCGCAGGGCTGGGTCATTCCAGCCACAGTCGTTCGACCACCGGCGAAACTCTGTACAATAAACCTCTGCAGGATTCCTACCCTGTCTGAGAGCGCGCAACTGACCTTCAGCGGATGCCTCTCTATCAGGGTCATCATATAATAGTCCTAAAGACCCAAAAAAAGCGTCTACTGACAATAACACCGGATCATCTGCTTTTAAACCAAATGCCCAAGTCTGGGGATCCCCCTGGAGCAAAGAAATAATAATCCCGACCCGCTGAGATTCAGTACCCGAGGAGATCGGTCTTAAACGAAAATAAAGTTTACAGGATTCTTTAAAATTAAAAAACTCTTTTCTATCACCAGAAAAACGGTCAGGCAAATGCATTTTTGGTTCAGAAACTACCCTTGGGGAAGTTCGTAAAAGATCTTCCTGCGACTTCACCCGAAGGGAAAGATCCTGAACCATCTGAGTAAGTTCTTGAATCTGACTGACTAAGAGCTGACCAGGATTTGGTCCTAACCCTGTTGGATTCATGAGGCCGACAATTTACAAAAACTGAATAAGAAAAAATTAAACTCCATTTAATTTTAAGTTTTGGTATGGCCGGTAATAATGTTATGATTCCAGCACTCCTGACCAAAGGAGATTTTATGACAAGGACCAGAGCGCTGGAATGGAATGCAGGTAACGGGAGCAGGAAAGACTAGTTGCCCCTGGCGCCCTAGCTCTATTGTCTCACCCGTGCTATCGGAAATCCCCTGCGAGACTATGGTTTCTTGAGCCCCTGGCAGCCACGTTTGAAGGGCGGATTATGTCTGCCCAACTCCAGTGCCCCCCGGTCTTAGTGAGAGACAAAGGGAAATTCGAGGCAGGATGATAACAAGAGGACCTCTGACTGACAACAGGCCAGCGGCAACAAGCTAACTAACAAAACTTGAAGTATGTGCGGAAACCCGCCAGGGAAAAGGACAACCAAAATCCACTTGTCCAATACTCCTACCCAGCACCGCTGGATACCAGAGTGGACCTGTGGAAGCGGAACCCTCCGCGAAATGCTCCAAAACACAAATAATAAATAATAAAGCGGACAAGCCGCAACACACGGCAAAGCCGCGACTCACGAACACCACTGGATGCTATACGGTGATTAGTCAGGACTCCAGGAATAAGATGACAACTTCCGAGTTCAGGACTTCCGAATACTGGAATGACCGGATACAGCAAGACTGGAAACAGACTCTCAGCAAACAGAGACAGCATGCAGGAAGCTATTACCGGCGTCTGTGAGAAGTCCTGAGAGTGCATATGAACAGGAGTCCTCCAATCCGGTGCTGACAGGGCTAATTACCTACATGCCGTGCAGCTGCCTTGCTGCACGGCCAGGAAACAGGTGTAGACTCATTAAACCCTGGACCCAGCAACGGGGAACGCGGTCCGTCAGTGGCGTCCCCGTTGCTAGGGTCCGTGCGGCTCAGTGCGCCCGGCGTCCAGCGTTGCCAGGGAGCCGGCGGCTGTCCGCGTACGGCGTCCCTGGTTGCTAGGCGCCGGGCCGCACCGACGAGCGGACCCCGGCGCCTAACAACACCTGCAATAGGGAACGGGACCGCTCCGTACCGCTCAGCTTGTGCTGCAGCAAGCAACGGTGCACTCGCTGCTGGACTGTGAGATGGAATCCACCATTAAAGGCCATTCTGCATGTTGCAGACAGCTGCAGACAGCGTAGCTGGAGCCCTGTCAATTCACTACCGTCTCCGGTCCCTGTAGACCGGCTGAGAGCGCTATCTATATAATTCTGTAAGTCGTGTGTGTTTATATATACAGTATGTATGTACATACTATATATATATTTACACACACATTCACACACAAAATATTTTTTTTCTCTTTTTTTTTTAAGGGAGGGGGCGCCAAACTCCAACTTGCCTCCGGGCAATTTTGATGAACTTACGCCACTGCAACAAGGTGTTGGTGAGGGCTTTGAAGGTTTTGGTATGTAGTTTGATTTCAGTTCTGTAGGTGAAGGGGAGCCAGTGTAGGGATTTCCAGGGTAGTGCGTCACTGAATTTTGGACACATTGTAGAGGTGAAAGATGGGGGAAGGGAAAGTCAGAAAGCAGGAGATTGCAGTAGTCAAGGCAGGAGATAACAGTTCATTTGGTTTCTCCAGCTGCACTACAGACTGAAACTTTCGGGTAGGGGACAGTTTCACGTTTAGAGGGTTTGGTAAAATAAGTGTTTAGTTGTGCAAGGTCTAAGAGCTGCTTACAGTGGGCCTCATTTTTAAAGTGCAAAACTGCATGGTGCAAAACAAGTACTACTTTGGTCGTGCCATAAGTAATTATTTCTGTGGGTGCACCTACAGTTGTGCTCATAAGTTTACATACCCTAGCAGAATTTGTGATTTTCTGCCCATTTGTCAGAGAATATGAATGATAACTCACAAACTTTTCTTTCACTCATGGTTAGTGGTTGGGTGAAGCCATTTATTGTTAAACAACTGTGTTTACTCTTTTTAAATCATAATGACAACAGAAACTACCCAAATGACCCTGATCAAAAGTTTACATACCCCAGTTCTTAATACCGTGTATTGCCCCCTTTAACATCAATGACAGCTTGAAGTCTTTTGTGGTAGTTGTGGATGAGGCTCTTTATTTTCTCAGATGGTAAAGCTGCCCATTCTTCTTGGCAAAAAAGCCTCCAGTTCCTGTAAATTCTTGGGCTGTCTTGCATGAACTGCACGTTTGAGATCTCCCCAGAGTGGCTCAATGATATTGAGGTCAGGAGACTGAGATGGCCACTCCAGAACCTTCACTTTATTCTGCTGTAGCCAATGACAGGTCGACTTTGCCTTGTGTTTTAGATCATTGTCATGTTGGAACGTCCAAGTATGTCCCATGCGCAGCTTCCGGGCTGATGAGTGCAAATTTTCCTCCAGTATTTTCTGATAACATGCTGCATTCATCTTGCCATCAATTTTGACCAAGTTTCCAGTGCCTTTGTAGCTTACACATCCCCAAAACATCATCGATCCACCTCCGTGTTTCACAGTAGGAATGGTGTACCTTTCATCATAGGCCTTGTTGACTCCTCTCCAAATGTAACGCTTATGGTTGTGGCCAAAAAGTTAAATTTTGGTCTCATCACTCCAAATGACTTTTTTACAGAAGTTTTGAGGCTTGTGTCTGTGCTGTTTGGAGTATTGTAAGCGGGATGCTTTGTGGCATTTGCGTAGTAATAGCTTTCTTCTGGCGACTCGACCATGCAGCCCATTTTTCTTCAAATGCCTCCTTATTGTGCATCTTGAAACAACCACACCACTTTTTTTCAGAGAGTCCTGTATTTCAGCTGAAGTTATTTGTGGATTTTTCTTTGCATCCCAAACAATTTTCCTGGCAGTTGTGGCTGAAATTTTTGTTGGTCTACCTGACCGTGATTTGGTTTCCACAGAATCCCTCATTTTCCACTTCTTAATTAGAGTTTGAACACTGCTGATTGGCATTCTCAATTGCTTGGATATCTTTTTACATTCCTTTCCTGTTTTATACAGTTCAATTACCTTTTCCCGCAGATCCTTTGACAATTCTTTTGCTTTCCCCATGACTCAGAATCCAGACACGTCAGTGCAGCACTGGATAAAAGATGCAAGGGTCTTTCAGGAGTCCAGAAACTCACTGACCTTTTATACATACACACTGATTACAAGCAAACAGATCACAGGTGAGGATGGTTACCTTTAGTAGCCATTCAAACCCGTTTGTGTCAACTTGTGTGCATGTTATCAAGCCAAAATCTCCAGGGTACGTAAACTTTTGATCAGGGTTATTTGGGTAGTTTCTGTTGTCATTATGATTTAAAAAGAGTAAACACAGTTGTTTGACAATAAATAGCTTCACCCAACCACTAACCATGAGTGAAAGAAAAGTTTGTGAGTTATCATTCATATTCTCTGACAAATGGCCAGAAAATCACAAATTCTGCTAGGGTATGTAAACTTATGAGCACAACTGTAGATATTCTCCAAAGTGCATGATGGTGGCATCTGTGGTGTAACTGAAATTTGCTATAGCCAATGAGCTTGCATGAATATTTATTTTTGCACCATGGTGGCAAATAGAGCCACTGATGTGTTTTAGTAAAATATGCCATTCAATAATCAGGTGACACCTAAACTTCATTATGGACAAATAGAGCAATAAAGTTGCCTGCAATACATTTATATACAACACTCATTTACACAGCATATTTTGGCTGTATTTTTTAAATAGCTCTTAATAGTTTTTATTCTGCTGCCGTATGTGTCAAGTGCTTCCCTCATCACTTTTCACAATCCATTCAATGTCCAGTGCTTGGTTCTATGGGCCTTATTCAGAGATGTACAGTGGTTTGCATACATCGCCGAAGCTTTCAGATCTGTGCATGTGTAGGATCTATACTGCGCATGTGCAGAACTTGGCCTGAGAAATTGCTCATGGTGCCCCTGATTGACAGGCTGCAGCCATATGGGGCCGGGGAAGGGGTGGCGACAGCCAGTGTTCCAGAAAACGGGGGTATGTTGACCCCGTCTTTGGGGCATGACAAGGCCCGTGTCTGCGTCTTGGGACACAGCTGCATGAAAACACTGTCCACCCTGGGTAAACAAGGTTATTCAGATGTCCCATGTCCACACTGAGTGAAGCAGGCAGCTGACTGATGAAACGCGTTCATTTGATTGTTTATTGGTTGACTCTTTGTTTTAGCCAAATATGTGTTTATTGTTGCACTAAATGAAGACATGGGGCCAGATGCATGCATAAAGCAGGGAATTGATGCAAGGGATGAGATGTTATACTCCCATTGTATAAATCACTGCTGAGACCGCATCTCGAATACTGTGCACAACTATGGGCACCATTCTACAAAAAGGATATCCTGGAACTAGAAAAGGTTCAAAGACGGGTGACAAAATTGATAAAGGGGATGGAGACGCTAGAATACAAGGAAAGGCTTGATAGGCTAGGAATGTTTACACTGGAAAAAAAAGCTTAAGAGGGGACATGATTAACATTTACAAATATATAAGGGGTCAATACACAGAGCTAGCGGGGGATTTGTTTTTGGTAAGATCATCACAAAGGACACATGGACACCCGCTTAGTCTAGAGGAGAAGAGATTCACACACAGAGACGGAAAGGTTTCTTCACAGTAAGGACAATACGTACTTGGAATTACCTACCTGAGAGAGTAGAAATGGCGGACTCGGTCATTACTTTTAAGAATGGGCTAGATAAATTCCTAATGGATAAGAATATACAGGGTTATGATGGGTAAATCATGCACTATAGTAATAAAATAAAATAACAATACAAAAATAAATAAGAGGAATTGACTTAACGGTTAAACATTCACCAAAGTTAAAATTAGTGATCTCCTATACTGTAAAAATTACAGGTTGAACTCAATGGACAAATTGTCTTTTTCTACCTAAAAAAACTATGTTACTCGGTACTAAGCCTTGGAGAGAGAGAAAGTACCAACAAACCAGCGCCTGTTGTTTTTCAAATTCAACCTGTAACCTGGCCGTTAGAAGCTGATTGGCTGGTACTTTATTTCCAGGACTTAGTATATCTGCCCCATTGAGAGTTACCCTATGATTTAACTAATATTTTTAATGACTCATCAATAAAATAAATTATATCAACTAATGCTGGGTTGGATTTCAATAATTAACACCATTCCAAATGTAAAGAATCGGGCATCCCGACATTCTAAATCCCAACAGATTTAGGTATTTCAACCCTAATCCTAACCCACCACTCCCGTAGCCTAACCTTAACCAGAGGCAACTGCAGCGCTAACTACCTGGTGCAGGGGTGGGAATGCTAAGCACATATACACATCTGTAGATGTATGTAATATATATGCTGGCGTGTGTGTGGGATCGGCAGCGGCGATGTATACCACAGCCATTGTGCAGAACCCAGGACTCTGCATTAGGCTTACCTCTCCTAAGCCCGCCCCCAGACTCTCATTGGCTAGTTCACAGGAGTCTGGGGGCGAGCTTTGAAGAGGGAATCCTAATGCCGAGTCCCTAGTTCTGCACAGAGGCTGCCAATCCCAGACACATGTCGCACATATATTACATACAACTACACATGTATGTATATGTGTTTAGCGTTCCTTCCCTGCGCAAGGTAGTCGGCGCTGCAGCCGCCACTGACCCTAACCATCTCCTCCTGCAGGCTAAACCTAACCCTTCCTCTAGTGTCTAACCACAGTATTTACCATTGGGATTCTGTCTGTCAGGATCCTGAGCGCCGGGATATTAACTACAAACCCTCTCAAAGTTATACTGTAACATCAGATGTAGAGTATGCTTTCCAGTATGGGAGAACTATCCTATATGCAATAAAGGTTACACTATTTCACCTTAAGTTGTTTATTTCGGTACACTTGCTCCCAAGAGAGACATTCCCTGCTTACAAGAAGACACATGCATCCTGGTGCGATCCGTTGCAATTCGGGCATAAAAATAACTTATTTACACGCACATGCTTAGATATATTTATCTCAATATGTATGCAGGTACCAGTAGCATATACTATCAGATTATGCCTATAGAAAAAAACCTGCTGAATGCGCACAAATACATTATTTATATATATATATATATATATATATATATATATAATGCTAAAGCCCTCACTAACTCACCCATTGACTCACTCATACTTACCGATGTGTTGGGAAGCTGAAATTTAACATAGGTATTCTTCAGATGGGAAATAGGAAAACGTCATAATTAGAATTATAAATAAACCTCCCCTAATGGGATGAAAAGGGGATTGACATAATGACGTCATTACCAATATGTGGCTTGCGTTGCATGAATGATAACGTCCAAACAGACAATCGGATCAAAATTTGGATTGCACCTCCAGTGTGTAGAATTTAATAAACTACAAAAATGTTCCTGTCACTTTTTACCGTATCTGTTATGGGTGCTCCTCGGCCAAGAACCATGGATTTATATTTACTTACATTAAGACGTCTCAAATTTACAGCTCTATAGATTTACCAAATGTTTAGCACTCATTTATATTTACAACTGTGAAAATCAGAAACTCCCATGCGAAGAACGGGTAGAACAGCTAGTCCGTAATATATGCCGGAGCAATGGACAAAGCATCCATCAGTGGTTCCAGTAGCGTAGCTACCATAGGTGCATAGAGTCCAGGTACTTTGGGGCCCAGAGCTGAGAGATCCCACCTTCCCTGTCAAAGTTAAGGTCCGTACACACTTAACGATAAAATGAGCGACGTCGCTCATTTCCCCCCTCCTTGAGCGACGTCGCTCATTTTATCGTCAAGTGTGCATGCCACCAGCGACGACCGATGCGCGGCCCCGCGGGTTGGCAACGATCGTCGCTGTCGGTAGGGCATGCATGAATGATGTGGACTGTCGTCCACGACCTTCATGCAGGGCTGGCGGGGGCGTGACGTCACTGAGCGATATGAGCAGTCATTTCGCTCAGTGTGTATAGTCGGCCGCCGGCCGGCCAGCCCGGGAGGGGGAAACATTGGCCCTCATTCCGAGTTGTTCGCTCGGTAAAAATCTTCGCATCGCAGCGATTTTCTGCTTAATGCGCATGCGCAATGTCCGCACTGCGACTGCGCCAAGTAAATTTGCTATGTAGTTAGGAATTTTACTCACGGCTTTTTCATCGTTCTGGCGATCGTAATGTGATTGACAGGAAATGGGTGTTACTGGGCGGAAACAGGCCGTTTTATGGGCGTTTGGGAAAAAACGCTACCGTTTCCGGGAAAAACGCAGGAGTGGCCGGAGAAACGGAGGAGTGTCTGGGCGAACGCTGGGTGTGTTTGTGACGTCAAACCAGGAACGACAAGCGCTGAACTGATCGCATATGCCGAGTAAGTCTGGAGCTACTCAGAAACTGCTACGAGGTGTGTAATCGCAATATTGCGAATACATCGTTCGCAATTTTAAGATGCTAAGATTCACTCCCAGTAGGCGGCGGCTTAGCATGAGCAAATCTGCTAAAATCCGCTTGCGAGCGAACAACTCGGAATGAGGGCCATTAGACGATGTCGCTCACAGAGCGACATCGTCTAATGTGTATGGGCCTTTACACTCACAACAGCTGCTGTGATACGTTGCTTCAGATCGTTTACACTTACAGGTAGTTGAGGAACTAACACTGGAGGTTTCCTATATTGTGCTCTAAAATGCTGCTGCACAACAGTAAAAGAGTTTGTTTTAGCTAATTCTAGTACACAAAAAACCTTCACTACCGGCGTAGCAGCCATTTTACTTACATTTTTACTTATAAGTATTTTGACTATGGGGGTCATTCCGAGTTCGCTCGTTGCCGTTTTTCGCAACGCAGCGATTAGGTGGAAAATGCGCATGGTACGCAGTTATTTAACACAAAACTTTGTAGATTTGCTGGTGTTCGTGCTACGCTTTTCAGTCGCACTGCTGATCGGTGAGTGATTGACAGGAAAGAGGCGTTTCTGGGAGGTAACTGAGCGTTTTCCGGGAGTGTGCTAAAAAAACGCAGGCGTGCTAGGGAAAAACGCAGGAGTGGCTGGAGAAACGGGGGAGTGGCTGGCCGAACGCAGGGCGTGTTTGTGACGTCAAACCAGGAACTAAACGGACTGAGGTGATCGCAATCTAGGAGTAGGTCTGGAGCTACTCAGAAACTGCAGGGAATTATTTAGTAGCAGTTCTGCTAAACTTTCGTTCGCTATTCTGCTAAACTAAGATACACTCCCAGAGGGCGGCGGCCTAGCGTTTGCAATGCTGCTTAAAGAAGCTAGCGAGCGATCAACACGGAATGAGGGCCTATATCAATAATTCATTGGTTTAAATAAAATGTTGAAAGTGTCTTTTCTTTTATAGTAACCCTGTATATTTTTCACCATTGGGTGGTACATAAAAACAGAGAATTTGATGGCAGATAAGAACCAAATGGCCCATCCAGTCTGCCCTTTAGAGTTAGGGTATTAGGGTTAGTTTATAGGGTTTGGGTTAGGGTCAGGGGTTTAGGTTGTACATAGGAGCCCTTACAAACTTTTGCCTTGGGGGCTACTATATATAGATATGCCCCTGGACCGGCTCATTGTAATGTGGTATAAAATGAACTGGAGGGAATTAAAATATTACATAATATGAACTGGGAGCACTGTAATGTGTCATAATATGAACTGGGGACACACTATGTCATAATTTGAGTTGGGGATACTATGTTACATAATGTATACTGGCAGCACTACAATGTGACTTAATGTGAACTAGGGAACTACTATGGTTCAGAAAATGAGCTAGGGCACTATTAGGGCATAACATGGAGAAATGTCTCTCTAGAAACACTGAAACAGGGGGCCCTTCAAAATGTTGCTATGGGGCATGCAAAGTACTGGCTATGCCCCTGAGAGGTGCATTCTCAAATGGCCAGTCACAAGCGTTTTCCTTCAGATGGTGACCATCCTCGTCATCCTATATTTGCACCTGACCCTGATTGTCTGCAAGTTATACCACTTTCTCAGGAATATACAGCGAGGTATAAATATATCTTTTTGGACACTGAGAAATTTTTGTCATTTTAGCTGTTTAGCAAAACATAATTAAGTTACAGTTATATAATGAATATGGTTTTAATGTGCAGACTGTCAATTATAATTTGAGTTTATTTACATCCAAATTGGAGAAAGGGTTCAGGAATTACAGCTGTTTAATATGTAGCACCCTCTTTTTTTCAAGGGACCAGAAGTAATTAGACAATTGACCCAAAGGCTGTTCATAGGGGGTCATTCCGACCCGATCGCTCGCTGCAGTTTGTCGCACGATCGGTTCGAAACTGCACATGCAGTGCCGGCGCATGGCAGTCGTCGGTACCCAGCGATCGCCTCTGAGACAGAGGCGGTCGCTGGGCGGGAGGGGGCTGAACGGCGGTGTTAAGCCGCTGTTCAGTAGGCGCAGTCCGGCCAATGCAGGCGTGGCTGGACCATTGGGGGGGCGTGGCACAGTGGCTGCGTGACATCTCACGCAGCCGCTGCGACCAGCGGCAGCGACAGACAACTCCCAGCCAGCCGCAGGTGCTGAGAGTTACTCCACAGATACAAAGGCATCGCCTCTGTGTGATGCTTTTGTATTTGTGCGGAAGGGGGGGACGGCACTGACATGCGGGGCGGACTAGCCCTGTGCTGGGCGTCCCCCCGCATGTCTGAGTTTGCGATCGTAGCTGTGCTAAATTTAGCACAGCTGCGATCAACTCGGAATGGCCCCCATGGACAGGTCTGGGCTATGCCTTTGTTACTTTATCAAGTAAGCAGACTTTGGGCGGTATTCAGTTCTTTCCACACCTTTCCACATACACATTCTGTTTCTGCTGATGGGTGTGGTATCAACATTTCCGCTCACTACCCCAGGGGTAGCGAGGCGCCCAACCCTTTACGCAGCTAAACCTGATTACTATGGGCACGATATGTGCAATAACGGGGTTCACTTTAGAAAGGAGATTGGGCATGATATATCATTTGAATACCGCCCAAAATTCTGGAGTTGATTCCAAGTGTGGCATTTTCCTTTGGATGCTGATGCTGTAAACCAGAGGTTCTCAAACTCGGTCCTCGGGAGCCCACACAGTGCATGTTTTGCAGGTAACCCAGCAGGTGCACAGGTGTATTAATTACTCACTGACACATTTTAAAAGGTCCACAGGTGGAGCTAATTATTTCACTTGCGATTCTGTGAGACCTGCAAAACATGCACTGTGTGTGCCCCCGAGGACCGAGTTTGAGAACCTCTGCTGTAAACCAACAACATGCAGTCAAAGGAGCTCTCAGTGCAAGTGAAACAGGCCATCCTTAGGTTGCGAAATCCATCAGAGAGATAGTGGGAACGTTAGAAGTGGCCAAATCAACAGTTTGGTACATTCTGAGAAAAAAAGAATGTACTGGTGATTCTCTGCAATACAAAAAGGCCTGGACATCCACTGAAGACAACAGTAGTAGACGATCACAGGATCCTTTCCATTCTAAAGAAAAAACGCTTCGCAACATCCAGCTAAGTGAAGAACGCTCTCCAGGAGGTAGGGATATCATTATACGGGAGGTAGTTATGTGACTGGCAGACAGGAGACCGCCGGTCACAATATCGACGCTGGAATCCCGCCCCCTTACAGTCCCAACAGTGGGCATACCGAATAACAGGGACTATTTCCATAGAATCCACAAGAGGCTTTATTCCGCTGAACACCCCCCGCCTCCCCCGCCGGGCATCAAGCCGGGATCCCGGAGTCGGCATACCCAGCCACATTACACAAGTCTACCATAAAGAGAAGACTTCACAAAAGCAAATACAGAGAGTTCAAAGGTACGAACCATTTATCCGCCTCAAGAATAAAAAGGCCAGATTACACTTTGACCCCCAAAAATCTGAAAAAGCTAGTCCAGTTCTGGAACAGCATTTTTTGGACACCAGTTCCAGAATGATAGCAAGAAAAAAATTAGGAGAAAGTTTGGAATGGCTCATGATCCGAAGCATACCACATAATCTGATGGTACAGAAGACAGAGGCAGCCGGATGATTTCTGAAGTGTATTGAAATATAGGGCCAAATGTAATAGAGTGAGAGTTTCAGAAAGTGAGAGATTTGATAAGGTTTTTCAGTTTTTTTTTAAAGTGGCAATCATTTACCAGGTTGATCTAGCTGTGTAAATGATTGCCACTTTAAAAAAAAAAACTGCAAAACCTTACCAAATCTCTCACTTTCTGAAACTCTCACTCTATTACATTTGGCCCATAATGTCTGCTTAGATTCAGTCAAATTCTGCAAAATTGATTGGACAGTGCTTCACAGATGGACAATGACCCAAAACATATGGTGAAAGCAGCCCAGGAGTTTTTTAAGGCAAAGAAGTGGAATATTCTGCAAGGTCAATCACCTGATCTTAACCTGATCCAGCATGCATTTCACTTGCTGAAGACAAAACTAAAGGCAGAAAGACCCACTAACAAGAACTGAAGACCGCTACAGTAAAGGCCTGGCAAAGCATATCCAAGGAGGAAGCCCAGCATTTGGTGATGTCAAAGCCTGCAAAGGATGCTTGACAAAGTATTAAAAATTAATATTTTATATTTATGATTATGTTAATTTGTGCAATTACATTTGAGCCCCTGAAAACAGGGCACTGCGTATAAAAATGGTTGCAATTCCTAAATGTTTCCTACAATATATTTGTTCAACTCCTTGAATTAAAGCTGAAAGTCTGCTTTCAATTGCATCTCCATTGTTAAATTTAAAATCCATTGTGGTGGCTTACACAGCCAAAATTAGGAAAATCTCTCCAGATGCTGGCAGACGTAATACCAGAATCATCCAGTCTTACACAGGCACATAGGCTTTTCGTTTTCTGGGCATGTGCAAATTTCTTTCTTACAGAATGTGCTACGCAAAGTGGCGTAGCAATTTTTTTGTCTTCAAGCTTTATTAATAACTTACAGTCTGCTAAACATCATTAATACCATGACGACCACTGTCACCTGACATAAGAGGTAGTGAGCTGAGCACAATCACCCCCCTCCTCTCCATCATGTACAGTATGTAGGGGGAGGATTCTGTCAAAGAGATCAGGTGACTCCCTCTTTTGGGAATGAGTTTGAATGGTGACACGCATATGCGTTCCAGCAGACAAAGGGCGGCATAACATTCGATTCATGTTTAACCACTTAACTGACGATTTTTCCCTTCAAAAGCGTTAACAACATTGTTTTTTAAAATGTAAACATTGTTTTTTAAAATGTATTTAATAAAGTTGAAAAGGGTTTTTTTTTTTTTTAATATTTAAACATTATATTATGCACATCTGCAGAACGGATCTCCTCGTCAAAAACGGGGGGACAGGGTGGGACGGCGCAGTTGCATGAAATCTGACCATGCCAGTTAAGTGGTAAATGGTAAAACAATATTGCTGTTAAAATTGTATTATTATTTTTTTGCAGCTTTCATGTTACCATATCTTAACGCATACGAGAAATATTGACTTTATAGCTTTCCAAGATATGTTTGTCAATTTTGCCTCTTAATGTTACATTATTGTTTCTTGTGTGGCAAAACGGGTCAATTCACAGCAAGGGCAAATTGATTTGCTCACCTCTAAGTGGTAGACTATCTGGAAAAGTCTAAACTTTCCAGTAAAGTACAACACTAAACAAAAGGTATATCTGTATCTATGTCTCTACAGATTTACGTTTTAGTACCTAGACCAACGTGTGCCCACATTAAATCCACAAAATAAAAATGTGTTCATTTATTTAAGATAGTTTTTTCATACATGGTTTCTCTAGGACTACTGTTCTCGTTTTACCAGTTACAATAAAGTGACAGTTCTAATCATTATGTCTGTTTATGGAAGGAACCTACGCTCTCGTCTTTAGCTAGTGGAAGGAGTAGCATCCTCAAATAGTACAGAGAACTATGGCGCCTGGCCAAACTGATGCCGAATGTTGTGGTATATGAAATTATTTCCATAGTGTACATTTAACGTTTTATTTGTATTTCTCTGTGTAAGCATTTCAGAAATGGATGGAACAAGAACAAACCTTTAGCCAGTCAACAGAGTAGAACCTTCAATAAATGCAAACAATAGTCTTGTTAAGCTTTGTAAAATGTAGTGGACAGCACAGGGGCTAGCATTGCTGACTCATTGTGCTGGGGTCTTGGGTTCAACTTCCATCTATATGCAAAGTGCTTGTTATCCCAGTGCTTGCATGGGTTTCCACCTGGGATCCGGTCTCCTTCCACATTCCAGAGACTTACAAGGAAGTGCATAATGGAAATCATTAAAACCGCAACAGGTTTTTAAAATTTCCCGCCCTCAATTGAATTGCCCCCATAAGGGATACAAAATAAAAGTAGACCTGAAAATAAAGGATATGTGGGTCCCTACTTGTGAGAGAGATTACATTGTTAGGGGCTGTTCTAAGGGTGTTTATTAAAGTTGTACTATCACGGTGCGCGCATACTGTCTTTTTAATAATTTTTTACAGAGGGACTATAGGAACCAACGGGCCCATCAATGTCCTGCATGCTGGTACTTGTGGTTCTCCAAGCACCAACGTGAGGGGGCAAGCTTACTGGTACCTGTAGTCCTTCGGTAAAAAAACATTATTTTTCCAAAACTAAACCTTAAATAACGTCATACATTTTTCCCTTGTATTTTCTGAACCATGACTATCTCCAAAGAGCCCAGGGCTGGTTAAGTTTTGGGGTGGGGCTCATGCCCTTTTTTTTTTTTTTCTTTTTCACTAAGGCTAAGTCTAAACTTTTAAGAAGCATGCATGGATCTCACAGATCTGTGCATGCTTCTTTACAACTTACACCTTGTAATGAAACTCACATATGAAAAAAAACTTGCACACAGTCGCACTTATAATAGCCTTGAACTCTAAAACTCGGGGGCTGTTACATTTGTGAGTTGCAGGTCAAACTCGCACCCTCCAAATGTATGAGAATGTCTGAGTTTGGCTCGCACAAAAAACTCAGACCCTATTACTGTACATTTACCCCATAGGGGTATATTTAATTGGTGTCGAAAACTGCCGTCTGTCGAAAAGACGGCAGTTTTCGACTTTTTAAGGTCGAATCATTCAGTGCTGCTCGACAAGTCGTGGAATTTGACTTGTTGAAAAGCACGTGGATCGGCAGAATAGCTGCCGATCCACCTGCTTGTGTCGAAAACGGGGCCAAAACCGACAGGCTTTGGCGCCCTTTTTGACCATCTCAGTTCGACTTTAAAAAAAAGTCGAATGAGATGGGGACAGCAGCGCCGGAGAAGGGGAGAGCCGAGGCGGGGACGGGGTGAGCAGCGCTGGAGGACAGCCACCGCTCACAGCAGTGTCCACCCGGCTCCAGCAAGCGAGACCCCCTCGCTTGCTGGAGCCGGGTGGACGCTGCCGTGAGCGGCGGCTGTGAGAGAGGGGGAGACGGGGAGCGGCGGCAGCTGTGACAGGGGGGACAGAGAGGCAGCTGTGAGACAGGAGGGACGGGGGAGAGCCGCTGGCAGACAGAGGAGAGCAGCGCTGTAGCGCTGCTCTACCCCGTCTCGCCCCCCACACTTCTCAATTCAATGTCCATTGAATAGG
Source organism: Pseudophryne corroboree (assembly GCF_028390025.1). Taxonomy (NCBI): domain Eukaryota; kingdom Metazoa; phylum Chordata; class Amphibia; order Anura; family Myobatrachidae; genus Pseudophryne; species Pseudophryne corroboree. The sequence goes on along the minus strand of NC_086450.1, from coordinate 138,371,515 downwards.
CCAGGTCGGATCCATTCTGACAAATGAATGTCGGAGTGGATCCAACTTCAATTGAATATACCCCAGACTGCAAACTCCACTGGGGCAGGGACTGATATGAATGACTTAGATATTCTCTGTAAAGCGCTGCAGAATATGTGTAAGCCTTATACACCATAAATGCCAAAATATATTATACTGTGTTCCCTGATATCCTTGATGAAGAACCCAGCACGGATTGAAACATGAGACAGATTCACCATCTCTCTAAACATTTATCTAACCATAATTAATGCTAGAGCTTTTTCTTTTAACTTGTCACTCAAGGGAATGCAGAAAATTCCACGAAAATGAATCAATCGTGTTGCAATCAATTAGTATTTGTTAAATAGTTCATGATATTAACACAAAATTAATTTTGAGGATTAGATCAAGAAAATCCTTATTTCATGTGGTTAAGACAACAATGTGGTTTTATGTGGAAATTACATGTCCGTTTTAATGAGCTGTAATAGTGACCTAAATGTGATCTCATCATCATCTAAATCCTAACATTACAGGCATAAAATCTGATTAATCAAGTAACACAGAAAAAAATCTTTGAATGTCTCTGAACACAATGCTTTAACATTTTTTGTTTATAAGGTACACTAAATTCCAGAGCGCCGAACAGTCAGCTTGCAGATACGTGACTATAACATAATAAATACATGAATGCACATAAGTATATTAACAAACATAATTAAGCATAATAGCAGACGTGGTACAAACCCAAGTATGAGTTACTCTCTAGTAATTAGAAGATGCACAAAAACTAAAAAGAATTCCATATGTATGAGTAAACAATCAGCACAGAGATCACATAGACTATTCAATGTAGGACATCTCGGAGACAAACAAGGAATATGTGGGTAAATGTATTAAAGCGGCACGCATCATGCCGCTATAACACTTCCTGCTTCGCCTCATTAACGAGGCAAAACAGGAAGGGATATCGGTATGATGTATTAACACCTTGTCTGCCATCCCCCCCCCCCCTCCCTCCGGTGATGCCCCCCATAGCACACAGCGCAACAGCTCAGTACTGAAGCGCTGTGTCTCCTTCCCGGCCGGCTCCTCTGTGCATGTGTGGGATCTTGCTACTCACGCGAGATCCCCAGCACAGTCCAAGACCGGCATCCGCCACAGCCAGGGACAGCTCTGTCCTGGCTGTGGTGTATGAGCATCACCACCTGCAGCTCTCGAAATCGACAGCTGCAGGTGTCGGAACGATCAGCGCTGCTGACCATTCATACATTGCCCAAGTATATCAACAAGCTATCTTATAGATAGCAGCGCCGATATGGACAGGAGCGCATAGCGCCCCTGTCACTGAGCCGCCACCGCTGCCATCATACATGGGGAAAAAGCGGCATAGCGCACATAACGCTTCTCCACCATAACGACGGGTAATACATTTATCCCATAGATATGAGATATATGGCCTGATTCAGATCCAGCTGCGATCCTTCACATTGCCTGCATCCGGGGCCTTCAAGGTCAACATTCACATTTTGGCAGATCTGCGGGGCTATTCAGAGTCACACATAAGTCAGACAGATCTCCACTTATGGCTAAGTGGATGTAATTGGGCGGCGACAGGGTGTTTACAAATGACATAAGCTCAGTGGCGGCACTGGGGTCGGTGACACCTGGTGCAGCCAATTGTAATGGCCCGAAAAAGGGGCATGATCTCATGAAAAGGAGTGTAGCCTCATAGAGTCCCCACTGTCATCACTATTGGGCGTGGCCTCGCAGACAGCCCTTGATGACCTCACTCCAGGGGTGTGCCCAGCATCCCTGGAGATACTGGGCTGCCCCAAGAGACAAGGCTGGGCTGCCTTCTCAGTAACAGGAAGGGGCCGAGTGCCTCAGGATAATGTCACACTGCAGCACCCAGCTCCTGTCACTGTGGAGGAGCCAGCATTTTGGTGTCAGCCCTGGAAGGGTGACACCTGAGCGCAGCCCGCACCTCTCTTGGACCCATGGTAGAGCTGCTGCAGATGTGATCAGATGATGATGACTGCTGTCACAAGTGAATGTATAGGGGTGGTGCAGCTGCTCAGATGCAACTGTCCCAGAATATGGGCAGAGAACCTGTATTTCAGGCATACAATGTGTCTGCAAGAGCAGCCTCTTTGCATACAACTATAAAACAGACCCAGAGGGTTGAAATGGTGCTGCCCATGAGGGCTTACATTGTAGAGGTTCATATCGTATATTTAGTATTAACATCTTCATGCAGTCATATATCATTATAGCAGGGTTGCCGACATTTTGGCTGCCCCCTCCGGGAGAGGGCAGCCAGTTTGATACTACAGGGGGCGGTGCGATGGGGAATGATGCGGCATGGGGGCATAACACAGTGAAAGATACAGTACAGGGGGTGTGGTGGTCGCTTAATCGTGGCCATGTCCTGCTATACAGTTCCGCTATTACAGGCATTGTACAGCAGGGGGCGGGCTTATGATGACGCGATTTACCACGAATCGGGTCCCCTCGGACCACTCACTTGTGCTCTGTAAGTGGGCGGCCGAGGAGGGGGTGGGGGGGCGCCGCTGTGGGAGACTTGCCCAACTTTCCATTCCAGGAGGATAGGCAAGTATGCATTATAGTCATAAATCTTTTTTTTTATTTTATTTTTAAAAAAGCTTTTACAATTCAGAATTAGATGAGCTGCTGCTCGTAGAATCCGATTAAAACTGGTTTTGGATATTGGTTACATTGACTGTAAGAAAAGGTTCTAAGTCAGTTTCATTGTCTGACCACTTAGCTCCAGTGCCAGTGTTCAGTGTAGTCGGGATCTTAAGATCCTTCCATGCCCAATACTTTTCTTCAGTGTTTTCCTTGTGGTTTACTCAAACTCTGACATTAGATAACAGAAGAGAGTTCTGCTCCCCCCCCCCCCCAGTTATTATGGTGATGAATTTTCTTCCAATGTACATGGGGCCAGATTCACAGTTGCAAGTAGCTCCGCCACCTGGGCATGCTTGTTACCATAGTTACCACTCTGAGTCGTGTGTATGCAGTGTGTATGCTATATCTTCTGCATGCAGCAGGTGTAACTGCCGGCTACAGTGATGACTGCTGCGTTTGCTGAGGAACTGCTGGGGCATTGCATACACAAAGATGCTTACAGCCAGAATACTGTCCTAGAATTGCATTTGCATACTAATACCAATGGGCTGGTTCAGATTAGAGATGAGCGGGTTCAGTTCGTTGAGATCTGAACCCCCCCCCGAACTTCACCTATTTTACACGGGTCCAAGGCAGCCTCGGATCTTCCCGCCTTGCTCGGTTAACCCGAACGAGGCCGAACGTCATCATCCCGCTGTCGGATTCTCGCGAGATTCGTATTCCATATAAAGAGCCGCGCGTCGCCGCCATTTTCACTCGTGCATTGTAGATTGAACGGAGAGGACGTTCTCTCCCTGAAAAGCTCCGTATCTGTGCTCAGTGTGCTGCAAATATCTGTGCTCAGTGTTCTGCAAATATCTGTGCTCAGTGTGCTGCAAATATCTACGTTCTCTGCCTGAAAACGCTCCATATCAGTGCTCAGTGTGCTGCAAATATCTACATTCCCTGCCTGAAAAGCTCCATATCTGTGCTCAGTGTGCTGCAAATATCTGTGCTCAGTGTGCTGCATTGTGGGGACCACCAGTATATAATTATAGTAGTACAGTACAGTAGGCCATCGCTGTATCTTGCAGCTCCGTGTCAGACTCAGTTCTAGACAGTATCCTGATCATCAGTGCTCAATATCTGCTGCATTGTTGTGTGACCAGTATATACTATATATATTATATATAGTAGTACAGTGCAGCATTTTGGTGACCAACAGTATATAGTTGTACAGTACAGTAGGCCATTGCTGTATCTTGCAGCTCTGTGTCACTGCAAGTATCCATATCTGTGCTGCATTGTTGTGAGCAGTATATATAGTAGTACAGTGCAGCATTTTGGTGACCAACAGTATATAGTTGTGCAGTACAGTAGTCCATTGCTGTATCTTGCAGCTCCGTGTCACTGCAAGTATCCATATCTGTGCTGCATTGTTGTGAGCAGTATATATAGTAGTACAGTGCAGCATTTTGGTGACCAACAGTATATAGTTGTACAGTACAGTAGTCCATTGCTGTATCTTGCAGCTCCGTGTCACTGCAAGTATCCATATCTGTGCTGCATTTTTGTGAGCAGTATATATAGTAGTACAGTGCAGCATTTTGGTGACCAACAGTATATAGTTGTACAGTACACTAGGCCATTGCTGTATCTTGCAACTCAGTGTCACTGCAAGTATCCATATCTGTGCTGCATTGTTGTGAGCAGTATATATATATAGTAGTACAGTGCAGCATTTTGGTGACCAACAGTATATAGTTGTACAGTAGAGTAGGCCATTGCGGTATCTTGCAGCTCCATGTCACTTCAAGTATCCATATCTGTGCTGCATTGTTGTGAGCAGTATATAGTAGTACAGTACAGTAGGCCATTGCTATTGATATAATAATATTACTGGCATATAATTCCACACATTAAAAAATGGAGAACAAAAATGTGGAGGGTAAAATAGGGAAAGATCAAGATCCACTTCCACCTAGTGCTGAAGCTGCTGCCACTAGTCATGGCAGAGACGATGAAATGCCATCAACGTCGTCTGCCAAGGCTGATTCCCAATGTCATAGTAGAGAGCGTGTAAAATCCAAAAAAAACAAAAGTTCAGTAAAATGACCCAAAAATCTAAATTAAAAGCGTCTGAGGGGAAGCGTAAACTTGCCAATATGCCATTTACGACACGGAGTGGCAAGGAACGACTGAGGCCCTGGCCTATGTTCATGGCTAGTGGTTCAGCTTCACATGAGGAATTGAAGATGGAAGCACTCATCCTCCCACTAGAAAAATGAAAAGAGTTAAGCTGGCAAAAGCACAGCAATGAACTGTGCGTTCTTCCAAATCACAAATCCCCAAGGAGAGTCCAATTGTGTCGTTTGCGATGCCTGACCTTCCCAACACTGGACGGGAAGAGGTGGCTCCTTCCACCATTTGCACGCCCCCTGCAAGTGCTGGAAGGAGCACCCACAGTACAGTTTCTGATATTCAAATTGAAGATGTCACTGTTGAAGTACACCAGGATGAGGATATGGGTGTTGCTGGTGCCGAGGAGGAAATTGACAAGGAGGATTCTGATGGTGAGGTGGTTTGTTTAAGTCAGGCACCCGGGGAGACACCTGTTGTCCGTGGGATGAATATGGCCATTGACATGCTTGGTCAAAATACAAAAAAAATCACCTCTTCGGTGTGGAATTATTTTAACAGAAATGCGGACAACAGGTGTCAAGTCATGTGTTGCCTTTGTCAAGCTGTAATAAGTAGGGGTAAGGGTGTTAACCACCTAGGAACATCCTCCCTTATACGTCACATGGAGCGCATTCATCAGAAGTCATTGACAAGTTCAAAAACTTTGGGTGACAGCGGAAGCAGTCCACTGACAACTAAATCCCTTCCTCTTGTAACCAAGCTCCTGCAAACCACACCACCAACTCCCTCAATGTCAATTTCCTTCTTAGACAGGAACACCAATAGTCCTGCAGGCCATGTCACTGGCAAGTCTGACGAGTTCTCTCTTAACTGGGATTCCTCCGATGAATCCTTGAGTGTAACTCCTACTGCTGCTGGCGCTACTGTTGTTGCTGCTGGGAGTCGATCGTCATCCCAGAGGGGAAATCGGAAGACCACTTGTACTACTTCCAGTAAGCAATTGACTGTCCAACAGTCCTTTGCGAGGAAGATGAAATATCACAGCAGTCATCCTGTTGCAAAGCGGATAACTCAGGCCTTGGCAGCTGTGTTGGTGTTAGACGTGTGTCCGGTATCCACTGTTAGTTCACAGGGACTTAGAGAATTTCTTGAGGTAGTGTGTCCCCGGTACCAAATGCCATCTAGGTTCCACTTCACTAGGCAGGCGATAGCAAGATTTTACCAATTAATATCAGTGATTTATAATTAATTTTCTCTGACGTCCTAGTGGATGCCGGGAACTCCGTAAGGACCATGGGGGGGATAGCGGGCTCCGAAGGAGGCTGGGCACTCTAGAAAGATTTATGACTACCTGGTGTGCACTGGCTCCTCCCACTATGACCCTCCTCCAAGCCTCAGTTAGATTTTGTGCCCGGCCGAGGTTGGATGCATACTAGGGGCTCTCCTGAGCCTTTAGAAAGAAAGTATAGAAATTAGGTTTTTTATTTTCAGTGAGACCTGCTGGCAACAGGCTCACTGCAGCGAGGGACTAAGGGGAGAAGAAGCGAACCTGCCTGCTTGCAGCCAGCTTGGGCTTCTTAGGCTACTGGACACCATTAGTTCCAGAGGGATCGACCGCAGGCCCAGCCTTGGTGTTCGGTCCCGGAGCCGCACCGCCGTCCCCCTTACAGAGCCAGAAGCAAGAAGAGGTCCGGAAAATCGGCGGCAGAAGACATCAGTCTTCACCAAGGTAGCGCACAGCACTGCAGCTGTGCGCCATTGCTCCTCACACACACTTCACACTCCGGTCACTGAGGGTGCAGGGCGCTGGGGGGGGGCGCCCTGAGAAGCAATAATAACACCTTGGCTGGCAAAAATACCACAATATATAGCCCCAGAGGCTATATATGTGGAAAATACCCCTGCCAGAATATAGGAAAAAGCGGGAGAATAGTCCGCGGAAAAGGGGCGGAGCTATCTCCTTCAGCACACTGGCGCCATTTTCCCTCACAGCTCCGCTGGAAGGAAGCTCCCTGGCTCTCCCCTGCAGTCTACAAGGGTAAAAAAGAGAGGGGGGCACTAAATTTAGGCGCAGTATACATTTATATAGAAAAAGCAGCTATAGGGGACATAACTCAGTTAGTCCCTGCATTATATAGCGCTCTGGTGTGTGCTGGCATACTCTCACTCTGTCCCCCCAAAGGGCTTTTGTGGGTCCTGTCCTCTGTTAGAGCATTCCCTGTGTGTGTGCGGTGTGTCGGTACGGCTGTGTCGACATGTTTGATGAGGATAATGATGTGGAGACGGAGCAGATGCCTTTAGAAGGGATGTCACCCCCTGCGGGACAGACACCTGAGTGGATGAGCTTATGGAAAGAAATGAGTGCACGTATAGACTCCTTACATAAGAAATTTGACGACATGCCAAATGTGGGACAGCCGACTTCTCAGCTCGTGCCTGTCCAGGCGTCTCAAAGGTCATCAGGGGCTCTGAAACGCCCGCTACCTCAGATCGCAGGCGCAGATGTCGACACTGATACTGACACCAGTGTCGACGACGATGAGTCTAATCTGATGCCCACTAAGGCCATTCACTGCATGATTGAGGCAATGAAAGAGGTGTTACACATTTCTGATATAAATACAGGTACCACTAAAAAGGGTATTTTGTTTGGGGAGAAAAAACTACCCGTAGTTTTTCCCCCATCAGATGAATTAAATGAAGTGTGTGAAGAAGCGTGGGCTTTCCCTGATAAAAAATTGGTAATTCCTAAGAAGGTACTAATGGCGTTCCCTTTCCCGCCAGAGGATAGGTCACGTTGGGAAACACCTCCTAGGGTGGATAAAGCGCTCACACGTTTGTCTAAAAAGGTGGCACTACCGTCTCCGGATACGGCCGCCCTCAAGGAACCTGCTGATAGAAAGCAGGAGGCGATCCTGAAGTCTGTATACACACACTCAGGCATTATACTTAGGCCAGCTATTGCGTCAGCATGGATGTGCAGTGCTGCCGCTGCGTGGTCAGATAAACTGTCAGAAAATATTGACACACTAGACAGAGACACGATTCTGCTAACCATAGACCATATCAGAGACTCAGTCTTATATATGAGAGATGCACAGAGGGAAATCTGCCGGCTGGCATCTAAAGTAAGTGCATTGTCCATTTCTGCTAGGAGAGGCTTATGGACTCGCCAGTGGACAGGAGATGCAGATTCTAAAAGGCACATGGAAGTTTTGCCTTATAAGGGTGAGGAATTATTTGGGGATGGTCTCTCGGACCTAGTTTCCACAGCAACGTCTGGGAAGTCAGCATTTTTACCCCATGTCCCCTCACAGCCTAAGAAGGCGCCGTTTTATCAGGTTCAGTCCTTTCGGACCCAGAAAAACAAGCGTGGAAAAGGCGGGTCTTTTCTGTCCAGAGGCAGAGGTAGGGGAAAAAGGCTGCAACAAACAGCAGGTTCCCAGGAGCAAAAGTCCTCCCCCGCTTCTTCTTCCAAGTCCGCCGCATGACGGTGGGGCTCCACAGGCGGAGCCAGGTGCGGTGGGGGGCCGCCTCAAGAATTTCAGCGATCAGTGGGCTCGCTCACAGGTGGATCCCTGGATCCTTCAAATAGTATCTCAGGGGTACAAACTGGAATTCGAGGCGTCTCCACCCCACCGTTTCCTAAAGTCTGCCTTGCCGATTGCTCCCTCAGACAGGGAGGCGGTACTAGCGGCAATTCACAAGCTGTATTCCCAGCAGGTGATAATCAAGGTACCCCTACTTCAACAAGGCCGGGGTTACTACTCCACACTATTTGTGGTGCCAAAACCGGACGGTTCGGTGAGACCCATTTTAAATTTGAAATCCTTGAACACATACATAAAAAAATTCAAGTTCAAGATGGAATCGCTCAGGGCGGTTATTGCAAGCCTGGACGAGGGGGACTACATGGTATCCCTGGACATCAAGGATGCTTACTTGCATGTCCCCATTTACCATCCTCACCAGGAGTACCTCAGATTTGTGGTACAGGATTGCCATTACCAATTCCAGACGCTGCCGTTTGGACTGTCCACGGCACCGAGGGTATTTACCAAGGTTATGGCGGAAATGATGATACTCCTTCAAAAAAAGGGAGTTTTAATTATCCCGTACTTGGACGATCTCCTAATAAAGGCGAGGTCCAAGGAACAGTTGTTGGTGGGAGTAGCACTATCTCAGGAAGTGCTGCACCAGCACGGCTGGATTCTGAATATCCTAAAGTCACAGCTGGTTCCGACGACACGTCTATTGTTCCTGGGTATGATTCTGGATACAGTCCAGAAAAAAGTGTTTCTCCCGGAGGAGAAAGCCAGGGAGTTGGCATCTCTAGTCAGAGACCTCCTGAAACCAAAACAGGTATCGGTGCTTCACTGCACGCGGGTCCTGGGAAAGATGGTAGCTTCTTACGAAGCAATTCCCTTCGGCAGGTTCCATGCCAGAATCTTTCAGTGGGACCTGTTGGACAAATGGTCCGGATCGCATCTTCAGATGCATCGCTTAATAACCCTGTCTCCAAGAACCAGGGTGTCTCTACTGTGGTGGCTGCAGAGTGCCCATCTTCTAGAGGGCCGCAGGTTCGGCATACAGGACTGGGTCCTGGGGACCACGGATGCCAGCCTTCGAGGCTGGGGGGCAGTCACACGGGGAAGAAACTTCCAAGGACTATGGTCGAGTCAGGAGACTTCCCTTCACATAAATATTCTGGAACTAAGGGCCATTTACAATGCCCTAAGTCAAGCAAAATCCCTGCTCCTACACCAGCCGGTGCTGATCCAGTCAGACAACATCACGGCAGTCGCCCATGTAAATCGACAGGGCGGCACAAGAAGCAGGATGGCAATGGCAGAAGCCACAAGAATTCTCCGATGGGCGGAGAATCATGTACTAGCACTGTCAGCAGTGTTCATTCCGGGAGTGGACAACTGGGAAGCAGACTTCCTCAGCAGACACGACCTCCACCCGGGAGAGTGGGGACTTCATCCAGAAGTCTTCCAGATGCTGGTAAACCGTTGGGAAAAACCACAGGTGGACATGATGGCGTCCCGCCTCAACAAAAAGTTAAAAAGATATTGCGCCAGGTCAAGGGACCCTCAGGCGATAGCTGTGGACGCTCTAGTGACACCGTGGGTGTACCAGTCGGTTTATGTGTTCCCTCCTCTGCCTCTCATACCAAAGGTATTGAGAATAATAAGAAAGCGAGGAGTAAACACAATTCTCGTGGTTCCGGATTGGCCAAGACGAGCGTGGTACCCGGAACTTCAAGAGATGATCTCAGAGGACCCGTGGCCTCTGCCGCTCAGACAAGACCTGCTACAGCAGGGGCCCTGTCTGTTCCAAGACTTACCGCGGCTGCGTTTGCCGGCATGGCGGTTGAACGCCGGATCCTGAAGGAAAAGGGCATTCCGGAGGAAGTCATTCCTACGCTTATTAAAGCCAGGAAAGATGTTACGGCAAATCATTATCACCGCATATGGCGGAAATATGTTGCATGGTGTGAGGCCGAAAAGGCCCCAACAGAGGAATTTCAACTAGGTCGATTTCTGCATTTCCTGCAAGCAGGAGTGAATATGGGCCTAAAACTAGGCTCCATTAAAGTACAGATCTCGGCTCTGTCGATTTTCTTTCAAAAAGAACTAGCTTCAGTACCTGAAGTTCAGACATTTGTGAAAGGAGTGCTGCATATTCAGCCCCCGTTTGTGCCTCCTGTGGCACCTTGGGATCTCAACGTGGTGTTGAGTTTCTTAAAATCACATTGGTTTGAGCCACTAAAAACCGTGGATCTGAAATATCTCACGTGGAAAGTGGTCAGGCCTTGGCTTCAGCCAGGCGAGTGTCAGAATTGGCGGCTTTATCATGTAAAAGCCCTTATCTGATTTTCCATATGGATAGGGCAAAATTGAGGACTCGTCCCCAGTTTCTCCCTAAGGTGGTGTCAGCGTTTCACCTGAACCAGCCTATTGTGGTGCCTGCGGCTACTAGGGACTTGGAGGACTCCAAGTTGCTAGACGTTGTCAGGGCCCTGAAAATATATGTTTCCAGGACGGCTGGAGTCAGAAAATCTGACTCGCTGTTTATCCTGTATGCACCCAACAAGCTGGGTGCTCCTGCTTCTAAGCAGACTATTGCTCGCTGGATTTGTAGTACAATTCAGCTTGCACATTCTGTGGCAGGCCTGCCACAGCCAAAATCTGTAAATGCCCATTCCACAAGGAAGGTGGGCTCATCTTGGGCGGCTGCCCGAGGGGTCTCGGCTTTACAACTTTGCCGAGCAGCTACTTGGTCAGGGGCAAACACGTTTGCAAAATTCTACAAATTTGATACCGTGGCTGAGGAGGACCTGGAGTTCTCTCATTCGGTGCTGCAGAGTCATCCGCACTCTCCCGCCCGTTTGGGAGCTTTGGTATAATCCCCATGGTCCTTACGGAGTTCCCAGCATCCACTAGGACGTCAGAGAAAATAAGAATTTACTCACCGGTAATTCTATTTCTCGTAGTCCGTAGTGGATGCTGGGCGCCCATCCCAAGTGCTGATTGCCTGCAATACTTGTACATAGTTATTGATAACTAAAGGGTTATTATTGGAGCCATCTGTTGAGAGGCTCAGTTGTTTTCATACTGTCAAACTGGATATAGTATCACGAGTTGTACGGTGTGATTGGTGTGGCTGGTATGAGTCTTACCCGGGATTCAAAATCCTTCCTTATTATGTCAGCTCGTCCGGGCACAGTGTCCTAACTGAGGCTTGGAGGAGGGTCATAGTGGGAGGAGCCAGTGCACACCAGGTAGTCATAAATCTTTCTAGAGTGCCCAGCCTCCTTCGGAGCCCGCTATCCCCCCCATGGTCCTTACGGAGTTCCCAGCATCCACTACGGACTACGAGAAATAGAATTACCGGTGAGTAAATTCTTATTATTAATTACAGTGATCTTGTCAAATGATTCCAGTGATTTTGTCATTTTCTTCCAGTGATTTGGACCAATAATACCATTGATTAGAACGAATAATTCCTGTGATTTTGTCATTTTCTTCCAGTGATTTGGACCAATAATACCATTGATTAGAATGAATAATTCCTGTGATTTTGTCATTTTCTTCCAGTGATTTAGACCAATAATACATGTGATCAGAACGAATAATTCCTGTGATATTGAGGTATTTGTGTCGCTTAGCTTAGCCATCCAGCGACCACAGTGCACCTCTTTTTCACTTTTATATGCATCATGTGCTTTTTGGGGACTATTTTTTTAAGTGCCATCCTGTCTGACACTTCCGTATATGTCCAGTGGTACTGCCATTTGATATAATTCCCGACATTACTACCATTTAATTCCAGTGATTTTGTCATTTTCTTCCAGTGATTTAGACCAATAATACCATTGATTAGAACGAATAATTCCTGTGATTTTGTCATTTTCTTCCAGTGATTTGGACCAATAATACCATTGATTAGAACGAATAATTCCTGTGATTTTGTCATTTTCTTCCAGTGATTTAGACCAATAATACCATTGATTAGAATGAATAATTCCTGTGATTTTGTCATTTTCTTCCAGTGATTTAGACCAATAATACATTTGATTAGAACGAATAATTCCTGTGATATTGAGGTGTTTGTGTCGCTTAGCTTAGCCGTCCAGCGACCACAGTGCACCTCTTTTTCTCTTTTCTTTGCATCATGTGCTTTTTGGGGACTATTTCTTTAAGTGCCATCCTGTCTGACACTGCAGTGCCACTCCTAGATGGGCCAGGTGTTTGTGCCGCCCTCTTGTGTCGCTTAGCTTAGTCATCCAGCGACCTCGGTGCAAATTTTAGGACTAAAAATAGTATTGTGAGGTGTGAGGTGTTCAGAATAGACTGGAAATGAGTGGACATTGTGGTTATTGAGGTTAATAATACTATAGGATCAAAATTACCCCCAAATTCTATGATTTAAGCTGTTTTTGAGGGGTTTTAGAAAAAAAAACACCCGAATCCAAAACACACCCGAATCCGACAAAAAATTAATTTTTAAAACGCGTCCAAATCCAAAACACGGGCGCGGAACCGAATCCAAAACACAAAACCCGAAAAAATTCCGGTGCACATCTCTAGTTCAGATGCAGTCTCAGTGCACATGTGCCATGGTACCTTTACAATGCTGCTCACAGTGATGAATCAGTCGCAGAGTGATTGACTGGAAGAGGCCGTTTGGAGGAGGCAACGGGGAAAGTCTGCAAAAATGCAGGGTTGTCGTGACCATTTTCAGAGCGTGTCTCGGCGTGCAACTGTTATCTTGTACATATAAAACATTGCAACCACATCTGAATCAGACCCTATATGTATGCAGGCCCATTACCTACTGACTGTTGATTGATGAAGACCAAAGTCATATGTAATGATTTTGCTGAAGTGTCCAGTAGCATCAGAAGTGCTGCCAATTCTGGGCTATCTCAGGAACCAGATTCTGCTACTTGGGTGGAGATGGATTTCCAGTAAAATATTGGGATGTGTACTTATCTCCCATAATTAGGCATTATTTTCTTATTTCTATATTGTATCATTAAGAGCTTTTAGGGCATGTCTGCAACCACTTGCTGTCCTCAGAGACAATATTTCTATAGATAAAATGCGATGCCAACATTTTGTTGTGGTAAGCACAAAACAAATATTTATTTGCTGTTCATATGGACTGCATAGGTGGCACAGCACAGCATAAAATGAAGGGATCTCTAGGCTAATACTACAGCACTGGAGAAGCACGTAAGGACATGCCCTAATATGACAACAAAGGTCTATTGAGCTTGTTTTGTTTCTTTTCATACTGTAAATCTCACACCTGTTAAGGTAACTTGCGATTCAAATTACTCCCATAGAGAGGAATTTTATCTTCCAGGCAATTTATTTTCATTGTCCTTGGATATAGTGAATCAAAAGTATATTTGATACTAGTGTTTGCCTGCGACTTCGCTCACGTGGATGTCTCTTATTGCTCAGTGGAACTAATTTTACAAAGACAGTAGTGGCATCTACTATTGTGATGTATATTTTATATTGTACAAATGGATCACAAAATTTCTTTGTAAACAATATTTGCAGTTTTTCCTTCTGAGTTTAACACAAAAAGATGCTTGGGGCTGCTAACTCATAAGCAAGCATCGTAAAGCTGCCCATGGGAGAAGCAGCTGGTCCTGAGATCTACACCTGTAGCCCTGAGCATTTGCCCCTGCGACTCGTCGATCATCTTAGAGAAGCAGACGCTTGCAGGAAACTGCACTCGCTTGATTGAAAGGGAAAATTGTTGGGGATAAGGGGTATAGTTTCACCTGCGCTATATCCCATTACAATCTTTCTTGCACTTCGGATTGTCCAACAATAGATGGTGGTATCATTCTCTCTTATTTTCAATTAAAATTCAATAAAGTTGTTCCAACCACAACTTGGCGACAAAGAAAGCGTGTCTATTAAAGTGTTTGTTCATATAGACACTCATCTTGAAAATACGCCGCAGTGTGCCTAGCACCAACTTTGTTGAAGTAAGCATACATGTAAGACTTTACTCAGTGCTTATCATCCATCACGATACAGGTGTTTGTAATGGAATCTGGGAATACTGACCTCTTGGACGTGACTGTTTGCACCACTTTCCATCTAAAACTTTCAGAGTTCGGAGTTTTTTACAATGTTACAATATCGCATGGTTCTGTTTTTTTTGGGGGGGGGTTGTTTACATATATGGACAGTTTAATTGTAAATCAGAGAGACTTAAATCATCATCTATTGTTTGACAATCTGAAGTGCAAAACAGATTGTTACTTTTTTCTGCATTTGTATAATAATATAAGTTTGGTGATTTGTATTTCTCTGACGTCTTAGTGGATGCTGTGAACTCCGTAAGGACCATGGGGAATAGACGGGCTCCGCAGGAGACTGGGCACTCTAAAAGAAAGATTAGGTACTATCTGGTGTGCACTGGCTCCTCCCTCTATGCCCCTCCTCCAGACCTCAGTTAGAATCTGTGCCTGGCCAGAGCTGGATGCACCTAGTGGGCTCTCCTGAGCTTGCTAGAAAGAAAGTATTTGTTAGGTTTTTTATTTTCAGTGAGATCTGCTGGCAACAGACTCACTGCTACGTGGGACTGAGGGGAGAGAACCAAACCTACCTGCTTGCAGCTAGCTTGTGCTTCTTAGGCTACTGGACACCATTAGCTCCAGAGGGTTCGAACACAGGGCCTGACCTCGATCGTCCGTTCCCGGAGCCGCGCCGCCGTCCCCCTTGCAGAGCCAGAAGACAGAAGAAGGAGATAAAATCGGCGGCAGAAGACTCCGGTCTTCATTAAGGTAGCGCACAGCACTGCAGCTGTGCGCCATTGCTTCCACTGCACACCACACACTCCGGTCACTGTAGGGTGCAGGGCGCTGGGGGGGGGCGCCCTGGGCAGCAATAAGTATACCTTTTGGCAATATATATACATAATACAGTCTGGAAAACTGTATATGTGTAAAACCCCCGCCATTTTTTTTTAGTCAGAAACAGGACAGAAGCCCGCCGCTGAGGGGGCCGGGCCTTCTTCCTCAGCACACCAGCACCATTTTCTCTTCACAGCTCCGCTGGAAGGAAGCTCCCCAGGCTCTCCCCGGCAGTATCCTGGTACACAAAGGGTGAAAAGAGAGGGGGGGCACATAAATTTAGGCGCAAAAATTTGTATATACAGCAGCTACTGGGTAAACACTGAGTTGTAGTGTAATCCCTGGGTTATATAGCGCTGGGGTGTGTGCTGGCATACTCTCTCTCTGTCTCTCCAAAGGGCCTTGTGGGGGAACTGTCCTCAAATAGAGCATCCCCTGTGTGTGTGGTGTGTCGGTACGCGTGTGTCGACATGTCTGAGGTAAAAGGCTCCTCTAAGGAGGTGATAGAGCGGATATGTGTGTGAGAGGGAGTCTCCGTCGACAACGCCGACACCTGTTTGGATATGGATAAGGTGAATTTATTGCACAAAAGGTTAGGGAACAGACAGGAAATCTACCCATGTCTGTCCCTATGTCACAGAGACCTTCAGAGTCTCTCAATGCTCACTATCCATAATAACAAACACTGGTATCGACACGGAGTTTAACTCCACTGTCGACTACGATAATGCAAAGTTACAGCCAAGATGGCTAGAAGGTATTCAATATATGATTATTGAAATAATAGATGATTTGCATATCACTGATGACTCATCTGTCCCTGAAACGAGAGTACACATGTTTAAGGGGAAGAATGCTGAGGTAAATTTCCCTCCTCTCATGAGGAAAAAGAGCGGGAATCTCCAGACAAGAGACGGCAGCTTCCCACAAGAGAATTCTCAGGCTGTATCCTTTCCCCACTAGGGCCAAGATATGTTGAGAATCTTCCCCTGGGGTGTCCTGTTTGCACAGACTGTAGCACTTGCTATTCTCAGGGATCCTGCAGATAGCGTGCACATTCTAGTATACTACCCAGACCGGCGATTGTGTCGGCATGGGTTTATAGCGCTGTGGCAGCGTGGACAGGTACCTTATCAGCAGAGATGAGACCCTAGTATGCAATATAAATATATTAAAGATGCTGTCTTAAGTGATAGATATATAGTTATAAAGCATGCCCAAAGAGACATGAGTATACTGGGTCCTAGAGTCAAAGCTATGTCGATCTCTGCTTGACGTGTCCTGTAGAATATGCATTGGACAGATGATGCCGACTTAAGAGGCATATGGAAGGCTGAGGATTGTGTGGAGAAGGGTTCTCGGGCCTGGTCTCCACAGCTATAGCTGGTAATTCTGCTAGTTTGCCTTATATTCCTGCACAGCCTAAGAAAGCACGACATTATTAAATGCAGCCTTTCGTATAAAGAAACAAGAAAGTCTGAGGGGCGTCCTTTCTTGTCAGAGCCGGGCAGCTAGTTCCCAGGAACAGAAGTCCTCCCCGGCCCCTACAAAAATCCACCAATGTCGCTGGGGCTCCACAGGCGGAGCTAGGCCCGGTGGGGACACGCCTTCGTAAGTTCAGCCACAAGTGGGTTCACTCCCTGTTCGATCCCTGGGCAATAGATATTGTGTCTCAAGGATACAAGCTGGACTGTGAGAAGATACCCCCTCACCGACGGCCCTACGGGCTTCCCCCCAAGAGAGGGAGCCAGTGTTATCTGCAATTCACAAATTGTATCTTTAACAGGTGGTGGTCAAGGGTCCCCTCCTTCAACAAGAGGGTGTTATTATTAGACCATGTTGTAATCCCGAAACCAGACGGTTCGGTCAGACCCATATTGAATTAAAAATCCCTGAACATATACCTGAGAAGGTTCAAGTTCAAGATGGAATCGCTAAGAGCGGTCAGTGCAAGCCTAAAAAGGGGGAGACTTTATTGCGAATCGGGACATAAGGGATGCATACCTTCAGGTCCCCATTTATCCACCTCATTAGGCGTACCTCAGAATTGCGGTACGGGATTGTCATTACCAATTTCAGATGTTGCCGTTTGGTCTCTCCATGGCCCCGAGAATATTCACCATGGTAATGGCGGATATGATTGTGCTCCTGCGGAAGCAAGGTGTCACTATTATCACGTACTTGGACGATCTCCTCATAAAAGCGAGATCAAGAGAGCAGTTGCTGGACAGCGTATCACTTTCTCTGGAAGTGTAACGGCAACACGGCTGGATTCTATATATTCCAAAGTCGCAGTTGTTTCCTACAGCTCATCTGCCTCTCCTAGGCACGATCCTAGACACAGACCAGAAAAGGGTTATCTCCCGATAGAGAGAGCTCAGGAGCTCATGACACTGGTCAGGAATCTATTAAAACCAAAACAGGTGTCAGTGCATCACTGCACTCGAGTCCTGGGAAGGATGGTGGCATCATACGAGGCCATCCCCTTAGGCAGGTTCCATGCGAGGACCTTCCAATGGGACTTACTGGACAAGTGGTCCGGATCACCTCTTCAGAGGCATCGGTTAATCACCCTATCCCACAGGGCCAGGGTGTCTCTCCTGTGGTGGCTGCAGAGTGCTCACCTTCTCGAGGGCCGCAGATTCGGCATTCAGGACTGGATCCTGGTGACCACGGATGCAAGCCTCCGAGGGTGGGGGGCAGTTACACAGGGAAGAAATTTCCAAGGTCTGTGGTCAAGTCAACTGACTTGCCTTCACATCAATATCCTGGAACTAAGGGCCATATACAACGCCCTAAGTCAAGCAGAGATCCTGCTTCGCGACCAACCGGTTCTGATCCAGTCAGACCGCAGGTGTTCATGTAAACTGCCAAGGCGGCACAAGGAGCAGGGTGGCGAGGGTAGAAGCCACCAGAATTCTTCGCTGGGCGGAGAATCAAGTAACCGCACTGTCAGCAGTGTTCGTGTCGGGAGTGGACATCTGGGAAGCAGACTTCCTCAGCAGGCACGACCTCCACCCGGGAAAGTGGTGACTTCATCAGGAAGTCTTCACGCAGTTTGCAAATTGATGGGAACTGCCTAAGGTGGACTAGATGGCGTCCCACCTCAATAAAAAGCTAAAAAAGGTTTTACGCCGGGTCAAGGGACCCTCAGGTGATAGCTGTGGTCGCACTAGTAACACCGTGGGTGTTCCAGTCGGTCTCTGTATTCCCTCCTCTTCCTCTCATACCCAAGGGCTGAGAATTGTAATAAAAGGAGGAGTGAGAACAATATTCTTTGCTCCGTATTGGCCAAGAAGGACAAGGTAACCCGGAGCTGCAGGAAATGCTCTCAGAGTACTCAGGGCTTCTGCCTCTCAGACAGGACATGTTGCAACAGGGGCCCTGTCTGTTCCAAAATTTACTGCGGCTGCATTTGACGGCATGGCGGTTGAACGCCGGATCCTAGCGGAAAAGGGCATTCCGGATGCAGTTATTCCTACGCTGATAAAGGCTAGGAAAGACGTGACAGCAAGACTTTTTCACTGTATATGGCGAAAATAGGTTGCTTGGTGTGAGGCCGGGAAGGCCCTACAGAGGAATTCCAGCGGGGTCGATTCCTGCACTTCCTACAGTCAGGAGTGACTATGGGCCTAAAATTAGGAGCCATAAAGGTCAAGATTTCGGCCCTATACATTTTCTCTAAAAATGAACTGGCTTCACTGCCTGAAGTTCAGACGTTGTTCCTGGGGTGCTGCATATTCAGCCTCCTTTTGTGCCACCGGTGGCACCTTGGGATCTTAACGTTGTGTTGGATTTCCTGAAATCCCACTGGTTTGAGCCACTTAAGACCATGGAGCTAAAATATCTCACGTGGAAAGTGGTCATGCTATTGGCCTTAGCTTCGGCTAGGCGTGTGTCAGTATTGGCTGTTTTGTCATGTAAAAACCCTTATCTGATCTTCCATATGGACAGGGCAGAATTGAGGACTCGTCCCCATTTTCTTCCTAGGGTGGTATCATCGTTTCATTTGAACCAGCCTATTGTGGTGCCTGCGGCTACTAGGGACTTGGAGGATTCCAAGTTGCTGGACGTAGTCCGGGCTTTGAAAATTTATGTTTCCAGAACGGCGGGAGTCAGAAAGTCTGACTCGCTGTTTATTCTGTATGCAGCCAACAAGGTTGGCGCTCCTGCTTCGAAGCAGACTATTGTTCGCTGGATCTATAGCACGATTCAGCTGGTTCACTCTGCGGCTGGATTGCCGCATCCAAAATGGTGAAAGCCCATTCCACAAGGAAGGTGGGCTCTTCTTGGGCGGCTGCCCGAGGGGTCTCGGCTTTACAGCTTTGCCGAGCTGCTACTTGGTCGGGGTCAAACACGTTTGCTAAGTTCTACAAGTTTGATACCCTGGCTGAGGAGGACCTTGAGTTTGCTCATGCGGTGCTGCAGAGTCATCCGCACTCTCCCGCCCGTTTGGGAGCTTTGGTATAATCCCCATGGTCCTTACGGAGTTCCCAGCATCCACTAGGACGTCAGAGAAAATAAGAATTTACTCACCGGTAATTCTATTTCTCGTAGTCCGTGGTGGATGCTGGGCGCCCGTCCCAAGTGCGGACTCTCTGCAATACATGTATATAGTTATTGCTTAACTAAAGGGTTATTGTTATGAGCCATCTGTTACTGAGGCTCAGTTGTTGTTCATACTGTTAACTGGGTATGGTTATCACAAGTTGTACGGTGTGATTGGTGTGGCTGGTATGAGTCTTACCCTGGATTCCAAATCCTTTCCTTGTTGTGTCAGCTCTTCCGGGCAGTTTCCTTAACTGAGGTCTGGAGGAGGGGCATAGAGGGAGGAGCCAGTGCACACCAGATAGTACCTAATCTTTCTTTTAGAGTGCCCAGTCTCCTGCGGAGCCCGTCTATTCCCCATGGTCCTTACGGAGTTCCCAGCATCCACTACGGACTACGAGAAATAGAATTACCGGTGAGTAAATTCTTATTTTTACTGCTTTGGTGTGCAGTGCCATAGGTGTGAATACTTTTTGTTTATCGCTAGAATCTCTGCCTCAATTAGGTTCCTCTGCAGAGCAGTCACTTTAAGTCGGGTTCCGTTGCATAACTTGGGCGGAGCCAAGTTTCGCAGAAGCATGATCGGAACACCAACTTTCTATAATTTAATATATATGGTCAATTTGGACTTAAAGAGCCTGCACACTGCACGTGTCGAGTGTAAAGTGTCGGATTTTTCCTTTATTTCTCCTCTCCCTGATGTCAGGACAAAGTCTCCATAGTTCATTAACAGTCCCTAGAAGTATATTTCTAAAGAAAAAATATTATGTACAGACACAATCCATACAGTTTTATTATACTGTATGTATAGATAGTTGGATCTACGATAGTGATCTTAGTCATACAGATGTGTCCACATTCATCTTTTCTGCAGTAGCACCAAACAGCCAGATACTAGCAGAGTTGTACGGGACTTGTCAGCTCACTCACACCATGCATTTCCCGCTGCATGAGGCTAGATGTATGATGACAACTATCTAACTATCTATACATCTTATAAACAATGTTTTATTGATTGTGATAAATTCTGAAACCACTGATCATATTGTGATGTGATTTTCTCCATTGTGTAGGTAATTTTCCCGGGCAGGTTGTAGGCTAAGTATCATCCAATGACATGCAGTGAGGTGAGGCAGAGCCTTTCCTTTCATACTAACGTTTGCGCCAGAGTTTTGACTATATAAAGTATATGAAAAATACAAAGAATGTCCTAGAAATAATGGGGGGAATGTAATAGGGTGTGAGAATCAGGAAGTTAGATACTTTCTAGGGTATTCAATTATCCGCAAATTCGCGGCAATTTTTCGGCCGAAAATTTTTCTCGGCAATCGGGCGAAAATTGCCGCGAAAATGCTCCGTTTTTCGACCTATTTAATTCCAAACGGGTTTCACGTGAAAATTCTTGCAGTGAAAAGTGCAGGTGAAAATGGGGAAATCAGCCTGTACCCCAAAAAATGCTAAACTAACATAGGAAAACAGAAGAGAAGTGTGTTAGAGATCACATTAGAGCGTTTTTGGGGACTTAAATTGTGTGAAATGGCTGTTATATGCATTTTTAAAAAAAATGCAAAAAAATGATAGAAAGCAAGTTTTTTTGAGCAAAATAAATGTTCATTAAATTTGGGGTACATGAAAATGGGTATAAGTATATATTTGGGTCATTTTAGGGTACTTTAAAAAAAAAAGTGGAAACAGACCGATTACTCCCATCTGCAAGCTTAAAAACACCTGTCCCACTCATAAAGCACCCCAATATACCTGTCCCATACCTTGAACCCCAATTTCCATCACTTTGTACTTTTTCACCCCAAAAATGACATGTCATTATTGGCCAATTAAAAATAATTAAAAACCTCAATGTGCCTAATTAGTCATTAAGGGGGGGTGTCTCAGGAGTTCTGTACCATGGCCCTCATTCCGAGTCGTTCGCTCTGTAAATTTCATCGCATCGCAGCGATTTTCCGCTTAGTGCGCATGCGCAATGTCCGCACTGCGACTGCGCCAAGTAAGTTTGCTATGAAGATAGTATTTTTACTCACGGCTTTTTCATCGCTCCGGCGATCGTAGTGTGATTGACAGGAAATGGGTGTTACTGGGCGGAAACTGGCCGTTTTAAGGGCGTGTGGGAAAAAACGCTACCGTTTCCGGAAAATCGCGGGAGTGGCTGGAGAAACGGGGGAGTGTCTGGGCGAACGCTGGGTGTGTTTGTGACGTCAAACCAGGAACAACAAGCACTGAACTGATCGCAGATGCCGAGTAAGTCTGGAGCTACTCTGAAACTGCTAAGAAGTGTGCTAATCGCAATATTGCGAATACATCGTTCGCAATTTTAAGATGCTAAGATACACTCCCAGTAGGCGTAGGCTTAGCCTGAGCAACTCTGCTAAAATCGCCTTGCGAGCGAACAACTCGGAATGAGGGCCCATATCCAAACATTTTTACCTTAAAATAGTGACTTTTCCCAAATTTTCACCTGCTTCAGAGTAGGTGAAGTGAAATTAGTGAAAAAATGATCACCGATAAATTTTCCCGGAAAATTGAATAGGCTGTAATTGCGTTTCGCGGGAAAAGTCCGGTTTTTCGCGCTAAAACCGGACTTTTCACGCGAAAAGTCCGTTATCGCTGCTAATTGAATATACCCCTTTGTGAGAGGTCTCCTTTTTCTTTTTTTAAGTGGCAATCCTTTACATGGCAAAATCAACCTAGTTTTGCCATGTAAGTGATTGCCACTTTAAAAGAACAGGAGAACTCTCACAAAATCTCTCACTTCCTGATTCTCACACCCTATTACACCCCTCCCCCTCCCCCATTTCCTTTGTATTATTCTAATAATTTTTATAGTCACATCTCTGGAGTAAAATATCTTTTCTACACATCTCTGATCAAAATGGGATCCGGTCTCTAGGTCGACAGTGTCTAGGTCGACCACTATTGGTCGACAGTAAGTAGGTCGACAGGGACTCTAGGTCGACATGTAATAGGTCAACATGACAAAAAGGTCGACATGAGTTTTTCAAAAATTTTTTTTTTTTTTTACTTTTTCATACTTTATGATCCACGTGGACTACAATTTGGAACAGTAACCTGTGCCAAGTGCAGCGGTAGTGGAGCGAGGAACCTTGCCCAAAGCATGGCGAGCGAAGGGAGCCATGCAAGGGGACACAGTGCATTAATTGGGGTTTTCCATCACTCTACAAAGAAAACAACACCAACAAAAAATTAAAAAACTTATGTCAACCTTTTTTCATGTCGACCTAGTACATGCCGACCTAGAGTCCTTGTCGACCTAGGAACCATGTTGAACTACTTACTGTTGACCAATAGTGGTCGACCTAGACACTGTCGACCTAAGTCTGTTTTATCTAACATACAACACACGATCAAAACGCCCCAAATTTCAGTATATACTGCTGCACCTGTGTAAAATGCCCACATAAACCCTTTGGCTCATATATTGTGTGTACATCTAGCCAGTGCCTCCTGAGCCATTTACCTCACTCCACGTCCCTGGTGTCATCATGATCAGTCGTCAGGGGGCTGTGGGTAGTACTGCATGGGGAGAGGCCCCGTGCACTGCTCTCAGCAAGTTGGCAGCGATAGGCATACGTGACTCAGTAGCAACTGATCAGAACATTGTGTCACATGTGTACTGTGTACCGTGTAGACTTTAAGCGTAGGTAAGCGTTATAACAACCTCCATCCCACCCTAGCTATTGCCAAAATCAGAAAACTCTAGGTAACCAACTTCCATTATCACGGATTTCCACTCGAGCAGAGGCGTGTACTGCAGCTAATATCTGTATATAAGGGTAAATATTAGCAATCTTCTTGGAAGACAAGAGAAAGACAATACAACCTGAAGGTAAAATATCATTTTCACAATGCTGTTATTCAACAAACCCAGTGAGTGTTGGATCATTGTGTTTGATAAACAAAAATGTTTAATCTTTTTATGTGTTATAATTCAGGATGAGAACTGTATGAACAGTAGAAGTGGCTGCAGGAGTATAGCTCATTCTAAAAGGTTCACAAATTTACATTCTCAGCCCAGGGATGTTGAAAGCCATGCCCCCTTAAAAAAGTGAGCGTGCTGATGCCTGCTAATATTAAATGATGTAAAAAGCAAAAAAAATTGCACATGCTCCACGTATTATCACTGGCGGGGGGGGGGGGGGGGGGGGGGGGAGGCACTTGATTCCTACCTTACTTGATTAGGAAGGGTGTGCCTCCTCCCTGTCTAGTGCCATCTTCCCAGTGATATTTGGGAAGATGACACAGGGCCTAATTCAGACCTGATCACAGCAACAAACTTGTTCTCTGATGGGCAATACCATGTGCACTGCAGGTGGGGCAAATATAACGTGCAGAGAGAGTTAGATTTGGGTGGGGTGTGTACAAAATGAAATCTAAATTGCAGTGTAAAAATAAAGCAGCCAGTATTTACCCTGCACAGAAACAAAATAACCCACCCAACTATTTCTCTCTCTCTCTCTCTCTGCACATGTTATATCGCCCCCACCTGCAGTGCACATGGTTTTTCCCATTAGAGAACAATATTGCTGCTGCGATCAGGTCTGAATTAGGCCCACTGGCCACTAGAGAACAACAACTCACGAAGATATCACTGGGAAGATGGCGCCGGCCACAGATTTATCCCAGAAGGGATATTTGGCAGCGGACCCGGGCCCTCCAACATCCGGGGCCTGGGTTATTAATACCCCCTTCTTGGCACCCCTGTCTCAGCCTTGCCTCTGCATACAACCAGAAGCCAAAGTAGAAATTTGTGTGTGGCATAACAAAATGCTGAAGGGTACTCTCAAAGTTTATAGGGAGGGAAACCTTACGGAGCCTACACCACCCTCCTCTTTCTTTTCCTCATTAGTCAACAAGCTGCATTTTCTGCTCAGATACAGATGGAAAACAGCACATATGTTGGATACTGGGGAGTGAAGGGTCAACTGAGGAATTGCAGTGGTAGGGGCCCATGTTTAGGGGTGTGACCAGTTTACAGAGAAGAGTGTGGGGGTGGGGTGTCCAGCTAACAGACTAGTTTGCCTAACCATTAGAGAGGGCATGGGCTGGGCCCATTGATTACTATATATAGTAAATACTGCTAGTACATGCATGAAAATGTAACCGCTTAATAACAGCAATGCACTGTAGAAAATACACCATAGTCCTGTGTAGTATAAGGTAATGTATATATATAATGTATAATTTAAGTACCCAGTCTGGAACCTGATTACTAGAGTAGGAGGAAGGGCCCCACCACCACCCCACCCACTGACAGTGAGGCGCACTGGGGGTTCCCCCTGTACCCCTGTGGACCAGTCCAACCCTACATGTGGCACCTGCTACTCATGGTAGATAAGCCCCTTAATAATACACATTGGATTGCAGATCTCTATGTGTGAGATAATTACCTCAATGGGGTAAACTTACTAAAATGGGAGTTCTATTTAAGATGGGATGTTGCCC
The DNA here is from genome assembly GCF_028390025.1 of Pseudophryne corroboree. Classification (NCBI taxonomy): domain Eukaryota; kingdom Metazoa; phylum Chordata; class Amphibia; order Anura; family Myobatrachidae; genus Pseudophryne; species Pseudophryne corroboree. The sequence continues at coordinate 138,346,323 of NC_086450.1, read as the reverse complement.
ATAGCAACCAATCAGATTCCAGGTATTATCTTCTAGAGGGTGCTAGATAAATGAGAAGTAGAATCTGATTGGTTGCTATGGGCAATATTCCATCTTAAATAGAACTCCCATCTTAGTAAATTTACCCCAGTGTTTCAGTTTGTTTTCTGTTCACATTAGACTTCCTGATTTGTCAGTATACAAAGGGATGCTGCAGGAAGTCTTTCAGGGCCTAGTCTGTTTGCGAACAGAAGGTAATAGTTTGCAATCTCCTGACTCTGAAGTTATAGGAAGACTACATTTAGAATGTTACCATACGTTGTCATATTTGATCAAGCTGCATGCGATGTTTAAAACAGTATATATTATTATAGTTTGTGTAAGTTATTGTACCTTATGCAGCTATTCTACACATGTTGGAGGTGATAATGAGTCGACACCATTGCAGTAGCACCTGCGTCTTTATGGTAATGCTGTTGCCGTTGGGTGTGCTATAGAGACGCCCACCAGTTGCGGCGCTAATCCACCAATGTGCATACAAGACTTACTGGCCTCCCAATATGTCATTCTTTGCACCACTTGCCAGGTTGTGGGTGCACATCATTATATGAGCCCGCTTGCTCAGGGAAGCAGATCCCTCCTCCTCGGCCTGCGCCAACTTCCCAGTGATATTCCGGAATATGTCATGTGTGCACTAGAGAGCAAAGCCTTTGGCACATTGCTATCACTGTGTGGCACCATCTTCCTGAAGATGTCACTGGGAAGAACGTGCAGTGGAGAAAAAGGGACCCAATCTGCGGAGCAAGTTAAGTATACTCGGAAGGGGGGGGGGGGGTGTGGATCTGGGCCCCTCCAACAAGCTCGGGCCCGGCCTGGGTAATTAGTAACCACACCCTCCCCCTCTTGGCACTAGTGCTCCTGCATTCTCAAAGTTACCCTGAATACCGGAACCTCCTTGTTCTCTATGCAAACTGGATCAATTTATCAAGCACCGAAAAGCTTAAGTTTTCTGAGCTTGCTGTAATATGATGAAATTAGCAGCTCTGATCTGTGGTTACCAGTGAGGGGTCCTCTGATTTCTTCCAGCAAGCTGTATCCTCCTCTTCCCCAGGCACAGTGAATAGGCCAGGACAGAACCCAACCAGTAGTATAGAGATAGCGCGATCATTATATTATATAATCTTTGGCTGGCCAGCCTCTTATCGAAGGCTCTATCCCAGCATGAGTGTATTAATAAATTGTTCCATTCAATTATTATCACTGAGACTATCAGTAATAATAGATGATATGGGCAAAAACATACTAAATAGGCTCCCTAAAGTTGTTACTATGTGTATTATCTTGTGTGTGCTGGGTGCTAGACCTTATTATGTCATAGACATATACATAGACAAAGGTTGACTGACATTTCATTTTAATTCATGTTAATATTGGTTGTTGTTTTTTTTTTTTTTTTTTGAAGACTGTAACTTTAAAAGGTGTTTTTTTTTTTTTTTTTTGAAGACTGTAACTTTAAAAGGCCATTTTCAAGCAGTTTACACTATATTTCTGGTCTGAGACTCTGAGTTTGTGGGTGTAAACACGTACTGCCATCTACCAGCCTGTTAACCCGCCCTCTGCAAACCTTTAACAATTCAGCTCAGTCATATAAGTTGTAGAAGAACAATACCACACATACAAATTGCATTTATATAAATCCACGATTTATGATGGAACGATCAAGGAATGAGACATACAGTAAAAGTATAATTTTATATGGGGGTGAATGGATTAAAGTTTGCAGAAAAATGTCAACTAATAATGTGGATGGATTATGCTCTCACTGTACTATGCAGGGTTTTCCTAATGTAAGATCTTTATAGGTCAGAAATCCCTGTGTTGACAGGAGAGAGTTTATTTTTTGTGTCTGAGTTGGTTGTGTCTTTTTAGTGTCTGTCAGGAATCAGGGGCAGGAAGTTAAAGTAATAGACTGAAGTCAATTAAAGCCGGCCAACAATCCCAACTGTAGCCAGAATAAACAAGTAACTTCCTTTATATACAATCCTGGTGTGCATAAGGAAAAATACCCAGAGAGCTGCAAATGGTTGAAACCCCAAACAATATACTTCTATGTTTCGATGTGCATACTGGATCGGTTACACTGTTTCAAAACTTTCCATTGAAGCACAAAGACAATAACTATTGTTAAAGAAACACTGGGGAAATAAATGATGTGGTTTTTGTAACAACAGTCATATAATCACAAAGAAAATGTGACATGAATTGCCCCCCCCCCCCCCCCCACCCCCCTCTGTAAGTGCTGTTATTGTAATGTGGAAATGTGTAGGAGCAACAATAGCTCAGCAGCAAAGCAGTAAGCCACACAATGGGACCGCTAAGTGCTAATGCATAGTGCAGTGATTCCCAAACTGGTTGTTGTGGCACTACCTCGCGGCACTTGCAGGATCTCTGTCAGGCATGTTGTCACCATTGTGGGAGGGGAACAAGACCAGGATCTCTGTCAGAGAACAGATATCTCCTGGTTGCATCCACAGCGACCACCTTACATGACCCCAGCGGTGAGGCAGCTGGTCAATGGTGTTAAAAATGGTCTGAAGATCCTAGGATGCAACTCAGATCACTAATACAAGCAGAATCGATAGAGCTGCAACCAGTACTGAATAATGCCCAGGGTCGGCTCTAGACTAGCACCCCCCCCCCCCTTCCCCCCAAGTACTCTTCTGGAAAAGTGTGTGTGGCCTCACAACAAGGGCAACGCCTTGCAAAGAAGCGTGGCCTCAAAGGGAATGCCGTATCCCTATGATGTGGGGAGGCTGATGCCCTGGAGAGGCAGGGGGTGACAGGAGGGAGAGGGTGATGGGGAGATAGTGACGCAAGTGGGAGGCAGAGGGCACTGGGTTGCTGCCATCATGACTGCATGGGGATGTGCTTTCTGTTATTGTTGGGCAGGAACAGGATTCAACTCTTACAGTACTTGCTCTAACTATCTGTATTTTTCGCAAATAAATGGTAACCTGTGTGCTCTTTGGTTTCTTGCTTTTTTCCTACAAACAAAGGTGACAACAGATCAAGAACTTTTTTTTTTTTTATAGACTATGTGCAACTCAGAAGCACTACATCTAGGACTATGAGATGTTATTAGCTTCTAAATTGTATCATATTGCCCACTAATCAGCCCCCCACCCACAGCAAATACTCACTGCAGTCCTCAGTCAAACCCCCCCCACACACACACACACACACACACACACACACACACACACACACACACACACACTTTCACTAGCAGCCCCACCCCTGACTGCTCTACTCAAAATAAATTACATATCTTTTTCAGCCCCCAGGATCATTGGTTCTCCTTGGCTCTTCACCAATTGCCTTCCTTCAATGCAAACTGGCACTGGCTGCTGCAGCAACTGCAGAATAGTTCCCCCTTGGCCTCACGGATGGCTCACTGTGACTGTCACTTCACAGACAAGACTATCACTGACTTCACTCCACGGCAGTTCAGCCTCCGCTTACTCGTCCTCCTCAGTCACTGACCCACTGTCACCTAACTGGGTCACAGTGCAGGTCCCATCCCAACTCCCACACACCACAGCCCGCCCACTCCAGCCAAAATCAGCAGCACATGGCACCATGTGACCTTGCTGGATCCCAAGCTGGCTGTCACTGTCTCAGTGTAGTGGACGAATGGCTGCAGCTAGGAGGAGATAGGATATGTGTGAGCACTTGTAATATGCTACAGATAGGCCAGTAGTAACTTTCGTGCCTACAGATAAATTGCAGTATGACTTATAGATAGTGAGGCCTACTAGGGAACCTTTGTATAAGGCTGGGTACACACTAGTGCGACCAGCAATCGCGCCTATGCGCAGGCCAGTTACCCTTTGCCCTGCGCATCGGAAAGATGGCCGGTACACACTAGGCAGGTATTGATGAGCGTCTGAAAGATCCCTCATTAATATTCAATGCATCACTTGCGAAGTTATGCAATTGGCCATGCAGTATGGCCAATCACACAACCCCACATGTGACCTGCGGAAGCACGCAATGGGTCATACACACTGCACGATACAGACGATTTGTCGTTCCGATTCACCCAGATCGGATAAATCGGCACGATATCATGCGAGTGCATATCCAGTTTATGTCCCAACATGGCATTAGTCTATAAAAAATAAATTATATGATTCAGAATTGTTTATTGTCACAAATTATGTCAATGTAGTAGGCGGGGCAAAGGCTGGTTTGTACTAAAAATGATTGCTATCTAAAATCAAATTAGGACAACAGATGCCTAAGTAATTCTAGTGATGAGCGGGTTCGGATCCTCGGAATCCGACCCGCCCGAACTTCACCTTTTTTTTACACGGGTCCGAGCGACTCGGATCCTCCCGCCTTGCTCGGTTAACCCGAGCGCGCCCGAACGTCATCATCCCGCTGTCGGATTCTCGCGAGACTCGGATTCTATATAAGGAGCCGCGCGTCGCCGCCATTTTCACACGTGCATTGAGATTGATAGGGAGAGGACGTGGCTGGCGTCCTCTCCGTTATAGTAGAACACAGAGTGACTTAGTTAGTTATAATTGTGGGGAGGATTGGGGACGGGGAGCAGCTGTTAGGGAGTACAGTGCAGGGTTTTGATTATACCACCAGTGAGTTTAATCCTTTGTTTCTCTGCCTGAAAAAAACGCTCCGACCACCATATCTGTGCTCACTCAGTGTGCTGCACTGCTGCATGATATATCTGTGCTGAGTGCACTGCTCTGCTCACACTGCCTAATTGTGGGGACTGGGGAGCAGTTATAGCAGGAGTACAGTGCACAGTTTTGCTGACAGTGACCACCAGTCCAGTATACGTTTGTCTGCCTGAAAAACACTCCTGTGTTTTTTTTTTTTCTTCATACTAATTTAGCAGTCTGCTGACAGTGTCCACCAGGTCCGTTATACAGTATATTATATATATAAGCAGCAGTACGGTAGGCCACGGCGGTACCTACCTCTGTGTCGTCAGTGTACTCGTCGTCCATAAGTAATATAATACTATACTATCCATCCATCTACATTGTATACCTGTGTTGTTGTTTTTTTCTTCATACTAGTTTAGCAGTCTGCTGACAGTGTCCACCAGGTCCGTTATACAGTATATTATATATATAAGCAGCAGTACGGTAGGCCACGGCTGTACCTACCTCTGTGTCGTCAGTGCACTCGTCGTCCATAAGTAATATAATACTATACTATCCATCCATCTACATTGTATACCTGTGTTGTTGTTTTTTTCTTCATACTAGTTTAGCAGTCTGCTGACAGTGTCCACCAGGTCCGTTATACAGTATATTATATATATAAGCAGCAGTACGGTAGGCCACGGCTGTACCTACCTCTGTGTCGTCAGTGCACTCGTCGTCCATATGTAATATAATACTATACTATCCATCCATCTACATTGTATACCTGTGGTGTTTTTGTTTTCTTCATCCTAGTTTAGCAGTCTGCTGACAGTGTCCACCAGGTCCGTTATACAGTATATTATATATATAAGCAGCAGTACGGTAGGCCACGGCTGTACCTACCTCTGTGTCGTCACTCGTCGTCCATAAGTAATATAATACTATACTATCCATCCATCTACATTGTATACCTGTGGTGTTTTTTTTTTCTTCATCCTAGTTTAGCAGTCTGCTGACAGTGTCCACCAGGTCCGTTATACAGTATATTATATATATAAGCAGCAGTACGGTAGGCCACGGCTGTACCTACCTCTGTGTCGTCAGTGCACTCGTCGTCCATAAGTAATATAATACTATACTATCCATCCATCTACATTGTATACCTGTGGTGTTTTTTTTTTCTTCATCCTAGTTTAGCAGTCTGCTGACAGTGTCCACCAGGTCCGTTATACAGTATATTATATATATAAGCAGCAGTACGGTAGGCCACGGCTGTACCTACCTCTGTGTCCTCACTCGTCGTCCTTAAGTAATATAATACTATACTATCCATCCATCTACATTGTATACCTGTGGTGTTTTTTTTTCTTCATACTAGTTTAGCAGTCTGCTGACAGTGTCCACCAGGTCCGTTATACAGTATATTATATATATAAGCAGCAGTACGGTAGGCCACGGCTGTACCTACCTCTGTGTCATCAGTGCACTCGTCGTCCATAAGTAATATAATACTATACTATCCATCCATCTACATTGTATACCTGTGTTGTTGTTTTTTTCTTCATACTAGTTTAGCAGTCTGCTGACAGTGTCCACCAGGTCCGTTATACAGTATATTATATATATAAGCAGCAGTACGGTAGGCCACGGCTGTACCTACCTCTGTGTCGTCAGTGCACTCGTCATCCATAAGTAATATAATACTATACTATCCATCCATCTACATTGTATACCTGTGGTGTTTTTGTTTTCTTCATCCTAGTTTAGCAGTCTGCTGACAGTGTCAACCAGGTCCGTTATACAGTATATTATATATATAAGCAGCAGTACGGTAGGCCACAGCTGTACCTACCTCTGTGTCGTCACTCGTCGTCCATAAGTAATATAATACTATACCATCCATCCATCTACATTGTATACCTGTGGTGTTTTTTTTTTCTTCATACTAGTTTAGCAGTCTGCTGACAGTGTCCACCAGGTCCGTTATACAGTATATTATATATATAAGCAGCAGTACGGTAGGCCACGGCTGTACCTACCTCTGTGTCGTCAGTGCACTCGTCGTCCATAAGTAATATAATACTATACTATCCATCCATCTACATTGTATACCTGTGTTGTTGTTTTTTTCTTCATACTAGTTTAGCAGTCTGCTGACAGTGTTCACCAGGTCCGTTATACAGTATATTATATATATAAGCAGCAGTACGGTAGGCCACGGCTGTACCTACCTCTGTGTCGTCACTCGTCGTCCATAAGTAATATAATACTATACTATCCACCCATCTACATTGTATACCTGTGGTGGCTTTTAGTTGTGCGCAAAATATGGAGAACAAAAATGTGGAGGTTAAAAAAATAGGGAAAGATCAAGATCCACTTCCACCTCGTGCTGAAGCTGCTGCCACTAGTCATGGCCGAGACGATGAAATGCCATCAACGTCGTCTGCCAAGGCCGATGCCCAATGTCATAGTACAGAGCATGTAAAATCCAAAACACAAAAGATCAGTAAAAAAATGACCCAAAAATAAAAATTAAAAGCGTCTGAGGAGAAGCGTAAACTTGCCAATATGCCATTTACGACACAGAGTGGCAAGGAACGGCTGAGGCCCTGGCCTATGTTCATGGCTAGTGGTTCAGCTTCACATGAGGATGGAAGCACTCATCCTCTCGCTAGAAAAAAGAAAAGACTTGCGGCAAAAGCACAGCAAAGAACTGTGCGTTCTTCGAAATCCCAAATCCCAAAGGAGAGTCCAATTGTGTCGGTTGCGATGCCTGACCTTTCCAACACTGGACGGGAAGAGCTTGCGCCTCTTTTTTTCTTTGCGTCATGTGCTGTTTGGGGAGTATTTTTTGGAAGGGCCATCCTGCGTGAGATGGGCCAGGTGTTTGTGCCGGCCACTAGGGTCGCTTAGCTTACTCACACATCTACCTCATTGCGCCTCTTTTTTTCTTTGCGTCATGTGCTGTTTGGGGAGTATTTTTTGGAAGGGCCATCCTGCCTGACACTGCAGTGCCACTCCTAGATGGGCCAGGTGTTTGTGTCGGCCACTAGGGTCGCTTAGCTTACTCACACAGCTACCTCATTGCGCCTCTTTTTTTCTTTGCGTCATGTGCTGTTTGGGGAGTATTTTTTGGAAGGGCCATCCTGCGTGAGATGGGCCAGGTGTTTGTGCCGGCCACTAGGGTCGCTTAGCTTACTCACACAGCTACCTCATTGCACCTCTTTTTTTCTTTGCGTCATGTGCTGTTTGGGGAGTATTTTTTGGAAGGGCCATCCTGCCTGACACTGCAGTGCCACTCCTAGATGGGCCAGGTGTTTGTGTCGGCCACTAGGGTCGCTTAGCTTACTCACACAGCTACCTCATTGCGCCTCTTTTTTTCTTTGCGTCATGTGCTGTTTGGGGAGTATTTTTTGGAAGGGCCATCCTGCCTGACACTGCAGTGCCACTCCTAGATGGGCCAGGTGTTTGTGTCGGCCACTAGGGTCGCTTAGCTTACTCACACAGCTACCTCATTGCGCCTCTTTTTTCTTAGCGTCATGTGCTGTTTGGGGAGTATTTTTTGGAAGGGCCATCCTGCCTGACACTGCAGTGCCACTCCTAGATGGGCCAGGTGTTTGTGTCGGCCACTAGGGTCGCTTAGCTTACTCACACAGCTACCTCATTGCGCCTCTTTTTTTCTTTGCGTCATGTGCTGTTTGGGGAGTATTTTTTGGAAGGGCCATCCTGCCTGACACTGCAGTGCCACTCCTAGATGGGCCAGGTGTTTGTGTCGGCCACTTGTGTCGCTTAGCTTAGCCATCCAGCGACCTCGGTGCAAATTTTAGGACTAAAAATAATATTGTCAGGTGTGAGGTGTTCAGAATAGACTGGAAATAAGTGTAAATTATGGTTATTGAGGTTAATAATACTATGGGATCAAAATGACCCCCAAATTCAATGATTTAAGCTGTTTTTTAGGGTTTTTTGAAAAAAAACACCCGAATCCAAAACACACCCGAATCCGACAAAAAAAATTCGGTGAGGTTTTGCCAAAACGCGTTCGAACCCAAAACACGGCCGCGGAACCGAACCCAAAACCAAAACACAAAACCCGAAAAATTTCCGGTGCACATCACTAAGTAATTCGGTCCAGTCTGCATCTTGATCACAGATAAATACTCAGTACTTTAACACTAAACTGAAGAACTTTCTCCTAACACCTGAAATGGCAGAAATAATAAATCCTTTGGAAATGTCAGGATATCCGGTGTCTCTGTCCTTTAGCACTACTCTGGGATAAGGATCAGACATAAAGAGCCTCTGGTTTTGTAGTAGCAGATTCCCTAACACTATGAGTGAGCCATCAAGCTCACAAGACTGACTTGGCACAAGAGATTTGCATGGTCTAAAAGGCAGTTGGCACATCACAGCTGGCGTACTCACAAGATAAATTTGGCAGAATGAACGTGGTACCATTAAAATGATTTTAAAAAAAGATTGAAAAAGTAGCAGAGCTGGGGGGCGTGGCCTGGCTGGTGTGCTGAGAGGAGGCGATCCATGTGAGCTCCTGCAGCCCCACATATATACCTGCTATTTCCAGTGTTTTGCTGTACCCCACGGGCGCACAGACAGAGATACCTGTGCCCTTTGTCACCCAGGACGAGGGGCTTCGGTCGCGGAGCCGGGGAGCCCTTTTAAGGGTTCCCGCGGGTTGCGGCCTTCCCCTCCATCAGAAGCCGGGGGCTGGAGTACGGTTTCCCCCCCTTCACTCGGTGCAGGCCTGCGGACGGCGAAACCCGGGAGACGAGCTCATCACACCCCGGTGGGGACTACAGACAGGTGGAGGGTGATACCCCCGAGCTGGAGCTCTCCGGGGACCTCTGCGATCGAGGTCGGAGGACGGAGCTGTGGACGGCGGCGGCCTCGCGCGGCGGGTGAATCATACGCTGGTGCTTCCCAGCGTCTCACCGCAGCTCTCTATCTCCCCCCGCTGCCCCGACATACCACAGACATACCCACGGGAGTAGCTCCTGTGGCCTGTCGGCTGACTACGGACCGGGGCCCCGGTCATACTACCGGCCTGACGGGCCCTGTGATTGCCTTGGATCGGACTGCCGGCATCGTCTCCCGCCCCTGACAACTGACTTAGGAGCTGTGCCCCCCTCGTAGGGGCCTCCCCCTGGCCCTGCTCACCTCCCCGGCTGGGGAGCAGATTAAACACCGGCCTGCCAGACGGGACGGCGGGATACACGGCGGCCATATTAGCAGATGCCCGGCTCAGCTCTAGATCCCCTGGGGAATCCTATGTGGGGACGCCGAGGTTGCTCTCCCTACACATCAGAATCCCCCTCCTGGACCCCGGAACATAAGCGCACAGTATAACCCTGCTCTGCAGTGGGGGGTGGGAGTGCTCGCGGCCCTGAGTCTGGGCAATTGCCTATCCCTTCACCTACCCTCCCCAGATTCGATGTACTACGCTTGGACTGTGCTCCCACAGAACAGGACCTTATGGTCCAAGCACACCTCATAGGCGCTGTTCCCCCATCTGGCTGCACTGCCTCATACATCCGGCCGACGGGGCACCTCCACGCTCAGCAGCTGGGAAGACACACTACCCGGCATGTGCTCTCCCCCCCCTAATCATTTACCACTGTTAGCTAATATATAACTGTGGGCCTACGAACACTGATACCGCCAGGGGCACCATCAGGGCGCCACCTCTTACACCCACACAGACAACAGATGCGGCCCATTGGATGACCCTAACAGTGACACCGGGAGATCCTAAACTAGCTGGGGGTTCAAGGGTGTACCTTCCCACCTCAGCGCACTCGATCGGGCTCTCCGGGCCATCCTCCTATGAACCGTCTACCATGTGATCTCGTCATGTAATGCACCAGGTCCCGTGTGCGATTCTAATGCTTTAGGAGCTCCCCCATACCTGCCCAGGTGTTGACTACCAATCTTTCTCACCCCTCTCCGCCACGATGCCTAAAGGGGGGAAAAAGGCGAACGCCCATAACTTGGTGGGCTACTTCAAGAATTCTACCCCATCCTCCACTCGGAAAACTGCCTCACCCCCACCCACCTCTGACCGGGACTCAGATGATGACTCTTCCTCTACACCCGCCACAAAAGCAGACGTCGCCCTTCTCCTGTCCGAAATGCGCAACATTAAAAAATCAATTCGCGCGGAGGTACAGGAGGCTATATCGGGCCTGAAAACTGATGTGGACAACCTGGGCTCCAGAGTTGACGCCATCGAAAGAAAACAAGAGGAGCTCATCGCCTTCCAACAAGAATCGGAACAGGAGGTGACTCAAATGCGTACCGATGTTATGCTGTTGGCAGATAAACAAGAAGATTTGGACAACAGAGGTCGTCGGAATAATCTTCGAATCCGTAACGTTCCCGAGACGGTGGAGCAAACCCACCTCATGGATTACCTGTTCCGCCTCTTCCGCACTCTTGCCCCCTCCGTTCCGGACGACATGTTACTCCTAGATAGAGCTCACAGAGCCCTGCGCCCTAGATCTCAGGATGCTAAAACATCGAGAGATGTGATTCTACGGTTTCACTACTTTGCGGTCAAAGACCAAGTTTTCGCCAAAGCCCGGAGGTCTCCGGTTACCTCTTTCGAAGGCTCCGATCTTTCAATCTTCCAGGACCTGTCACCGGTTACGCTGAATAGGAGGCGGGAACTAAAGGACATAACCAAAGCCCTGAGAGACAACAACATCAGATATAGATGGGGCTTTCCCTTTGCCCTCCAGGTCAGGGCGGATGGTAAATTCCTCTCTGCCAGATCTCCTGACGAAGCCCTACAACTGCTCCGTCAACTGAACATCTCCGGCCCCCCGGCCGCCTCTCAGCGACCTCTACCAGTCAACACCTCCCCTCCCCTCACGGCCCCATCTCCAGATTGGAACACAGTTGGTCCGGCATCACGTGCCTCTTTGGATACATGAGCCGACATATGCTGAAGGCCTTACAGGGTCGTGATGCCCAAATGGGCTCTCAGCGTACCTCGGGGGGACCCGTTGCACTTTGCTGAGGCTTGCATGGGGTGCAAAACCCTCTATATAACAATTGTTTACTGTTTATTGCCCTGCTGCATGTCTGACGGGCGGGCCTTCTCGGGCCCGTGGGGCAGGGGCTCCGCGCGGCTGACCGCGGGGGCTACTGTCCCGGGTGGCCCGACTGGGCCGCGGCCTCTTTCTTATTACTTTATATTAGTATTAGTGTTGCTATTGTTGCCTTGTGATTGCCATGCCGTGTTTACCCTTGGTTCCTTTGTATTCGCTTTCCTCCCTCCCCCCCCCCTCCTCTCCCCGTTAGCTCCCTATACCTACTGACTGCGATAAATACACTTACATTGTTTTTGTTCGTACACGGGACCCGGCCTCCTCTTCGATCGGCCGGGTTCATTCACCCCCCATTCGACCTCCGTGGTCGACGTCGGACGAACGAGACCTGCAGGTCTACTTCTTCCTTGGGTCCGACCAGTGAGAATGGATCTTTTCTGTCCACTAGATACTGGTACTGTTACTTGCATGTTCTTCTTCTGTTCTCCTACTCTTTCTCCTCTTCTTTCCCTGGTTTCCTTCCCTGTCCTCACCCCTTTCACCCTTGAGGTTCTGCCGGTGCGCTCCCACATGAATAGTGCTCCACTTACATACCATGGTTCTTAGAATAGTCACTCTGAACACGAAAGATCTGAACAGTCCACGTAAACGCTCTCTCTTATTCCAGACCCTTAAGCAACTTAGGGGCGACATCGTATTTTTGCAGGAGACCCACTTCTCGGGTAAGTCACACCCAGAACTTAGATCAAAATCCTTCCCACACACTTTCCATGCTTGCGACCCCGTACACAAGAAGAAGGGGGTTTCTATACTGTTTGCTAGCCACCTAGACTTCATCCCCTCTGAAACATGGAAGGACAGTGAAGGTAGATACCTGATGCTAGTAGGGCTACTAAACGGTTCCCCCTATACATTCTTGAATGTATACGCTCCAAATCAGCTCCAAGCCCCTTTTTTCCACTCCCTAAATGGTCTATTGGCCCTACACAGACGCGGTAACGTGGTTTTGGGAGGGGACTTTAATGTGACTCTAGATAGTGCCCTGGACAGATCTAAACCTCTACCCCGATCTCTGCGCTCCTCTCACACGCGTAACGCGGCTGCTTTAAATCTCCTGCTCTCACGACATCTTCTCTTCGATGCGTGGAGAGTGAAAGAGTCGAACGCTAAGGATTACACATACTATTCCCCCATATATGACGTTTACACAAGACTGGACATGATATTTCTAAGCTCGGAGCCTGCTCAATGTATCCTTGACACCTCCATCCACCCTAGCACGTGGTCAGACCACAGCCCGGTTACTGTGGACGTCGCGGGTCCACGCCCTCCTGATCGCCACCCTGTGTGGAGGCTGAACGACAGGCTCCTTCTCAATCCCCAAACGAAAGCTCACATAGCCGCTGAACTCTCCCACTACTTTGAGACAAACACATCCCCGTCTGTCTCGCCTATGTTATTATGGGACGCCCACAAGGCAGTAATCCGGGGTTGCTTGATCAGTGCCTCCTCTTATAATAAGAGGACCAGATCCAAACGCATCCGGGAGCTCTCGGACTTGGTCGCCTCCCTCTCACTGAAACATAAAACGACTGGCTCCGAAGCAGATCTCTCATCCTTGACCATGGCCAGGGGGGAACTGAATATGCTCCTGACGGCCAAGGTGGAATCCAACTTGAAATGGCTCAATCAGACCTTTTATGAAAAAGGGGATAAAGCTGACCGACTACTAGCCTCAAGACTTAGGGCTAAACTTGCGAGAAACAACGTCTTATCTATCCAGTCTTCCCCGGGCAAGAAAACAGCGGATCCCAAACGTATCACTGAAACTTTTTCTCGCTTCTACGAAAAGTTGTACAATGCCCATGGGCCCACTCAATCGAATCCGGACTTTTTCGGGGCCATACGTACCTTCCTATCCCACTGCCAACTCCCTTGCCTGAGCCCATCGGTTGCCGCAGAATTGAAGTCAAAGATCTCCGAAGAAGAAATTGCCTCCGTGGTCAAAGCCCTACAACCTACCAAAGCACCTGGTCCGGACGGCTTTACGGCCGCCTATTACAAGACTTTTCTCCCCCAGCTTACGCCCCACCTTTTATCCCTCTTCAACGCTGTCTTACAGGGAGCTTCTTTCTCCAAATCGGCCCTAGAGGCTAAGATAATAGTTATTCCCAAGGACGGCAAGGATGCATCCAATTGCGCTAATTACAGACCTATCTCGCTACTTAACTCGGATGTCAAGATTTACGCAAAAATCCTGGCCCTCCGATTGAATAGCGTATTGCCCCATCTTATCCATAATGACCAGGTGGGATTTATCCCCGGTCGCCAAGCCCGGGACAACACGAGGCGCGTTATTAGTCTTGCTTACCACATCAACCTTACACGTACTCCTGCTCTTATGCTTTCTCTGGACGCAGAGAAAGCATTTGACAGGATAGGATGGCCATTTTTGTTCGAAACTCTTGCTCACTTTGGTTTCCAGGGAGAATTCCTCACGGGAATCCAGGCCTTATACTCGAACCCTTCCGCCAGAGTTTCTGTAAACGGGGTACAGTCGGACCCTCTGGACATCTCCAACGGTACTAGACAGGGTTGCCCACTCTCGCCGTTGATCTTTGCCCTAGTAATAGAGCCATTAGCGGCCCGCATACGAGCCTCGCCCGACATTGGAGGGCTGGAGGTGGGGGGTTCTGTCTACAAGATCTCTCTGTTCGCAGATGATGTCCTTCTATCGCTTTCCTCACCGCACACTTCTCTGCCGAACCTCTTTGACCTCCTATCTGAATATGGCCATGTCTCGGGTTACAAAGTCAACTGGTCCAAAACGGAAGCTCTTCCCTTCCACATCCCTCCTCCTCGACTGTCCCACATGCAAACCGACTTCAGATTCTCCTGGTGCGCTTCTAAAATCCGTTACCTGGGGATCTTTATTACGCCCTAATACGGAGACTTATATAAGGAAAACTTCACACCATTGCTTAGGAACCTTAAAGCCGACCTCGACAAATGGAAATCACTGATCATCTCCTGGCTGGGTCGTATCATAGCTCTGAAAATGAACATTATCCCCCGCCTACTATATTTGTTCCAGACGCTGCCAGTAAGGGTCCCGGACTATGTACTGGCACAGGTCCACTCCTGGCTGCTCCGCTTTGTGTGGAGAGGTAAGGTCCCCAGGATAGGTTTCTCTACTCTGCGCAAATCAGTACAAGATGGAGGCAGAGGCTTCCCGGATATCCGTCTTTATTATTTGGCCACCCATCTCAGCCAGGCGGTGACCTGGTTTGCCCCCCCCGCAGTCAATACGCTGGCTCCTACTGGAGACGGAGCTTAGCCGCATCCCATCGTTGTCGTCCCTACTTTTATCTCCTCCTAGAACTAGATCTCCTCATCTGCAAATGCACCCCGTGCTGGAATTCACTTGCCAGATTTGGGATTATAGCACGCGTCACTTTCACCTGTTGTCATCTCCCTCTGCGCTTACCCCCTTCTGGGACAACCCTTCATTTGCTCCGGGACAGTCATTGACCCGCTCGCGTCCATGGTTGGAACGGAATATCCGCTTTGTCATAGACGTGCTCACCGAGGGTTCCTGTGCGCCTCTACCGGATATCATGACGAATTTTGACTTCCCGGAGGCGAACCCTTTCACCTATCTCCAGATAAGACATTTTGTCGCTTCTTTAACGAGCTCGTCCCCGTTCCAACCTCTCACCACTCTGGAATCCTACTGCTACCACAAACCGCTCGCACGCGGAATCATATCCCTACTGTACTCTCTTCTCCAGACATGGGACCAGACGACGACCCCGGCTTTCATACTCCAGTGGGAACGGGACCTTGGCCCGGTACCTGAGGACTATGATTGGTCGGATATCTTCACTGCAGTCGCGAAGTCCTCTATCTCAACCCTAGTCAAGGAAAACGCATATAAAATTTTGTACAGGTGGTATCTTGTCCCCTCTAGACTCCACAAAATGTTCCCCTCCTCTTCACCCATGTGCTGGAGAGAATGCGGCGGACACGGCTCATTCCTCCATATTTGGTGGACGTGCCCTAAAATTATGCTATATTGGGACGCAGTCGCACACCTGATGAGCACGGTACTCCAGTCCCAGGTTAAAAAAGATCCCTGGTCCTTCCTGCTAGGCCTCCCCATTGCTCACACACCTCCAAACTCCAGTAAACTACTGACGCAGATCCTAAATGCGGCCAGGTGCTCAATTGCCCTCCAATGGAAACAGAAGGAGCCCCCCCATATGAAGCAGGTCATCAACAAAGTATGGTACCTCGCAAGCATGGAAAAAATCACAGCATACCTTCATAATAGGTCTTACCAGTTTCTCCTGAGTTGGGAACTATGGTTTGGCTCTCAGGCTCCCGCAGGGGGTTTATGTTCCCCCGAGGGCCCGATGGCTCTCCTACTATGATCTCAGTAATTTCTTCACCCGATTAGTAGATATAGGCCTACCTGTAATCCCTCCTCTTCGTGTCCCTCATGTAGCACCTTACCTCTTGGTACTAACGCCCTGCACTAGGTTGGCGGAACGCGGGGGCGCACTGGCGGTGCCTCCACCCCTGTCTTTTCCTCCCCCCAGTCTGTTCCCTCCCCATCTCTGTCCGTCTCCCCTTCTTTCTCTTCATGCTCTCTCCCTCTTCTGTATTATCCCTTATATTGCTATAGTTACGAGTCTAATCCCCGGCTCCCTCCCGTCTGATTAGCCCCCATTCACCCTCTGACATGAATCACCGCTGTTTCTCGTTCTTACAAATGTATGGTTAATGGCTCTTATTTTGATTATTTCTCCACATGTCGGGAACCGCTTGTTCTTTATATTAAGGTTAAATCTCTGCCTTTGATAGGATATTGTGACAAATAGCAGCTCACCCCACGTGAGGTGGGGAGCTGTTGTGACATTTATAACCTGAAAATTAAAATAAACAATTTAAAAAAAAAAGAAAAAGTAGCAGAGCTAATTTAATAGAATAAAAGTGGATCTTAACTCACTTTCAAGAACAAATGTGGGAAATGTCTCACATTGTCCACTACACCGGGCAGAACAGGGATAGTGAAGAGGTATTAAGTTACATTTTGAAATCTTAATATCAGCATTGGCATTTCTCATCCAGCACATTTATGCAAAAGTAATGTACCTAGCCATAGTAGACCGCAAAATAAACATGTGGCTGATTACGAGTTTCATGAAACTGTTTTGTGGACAGATCTTATGATTGTTAGCATTACACATGCTTCGTGGCCGAGCATATAAGTCTATTAGCATTACAGATAATTCCTGATGATTTCAGTGGTATCTACACTTCCAGCTCAAAGGGTACAGCTGGCGGCAAAAAGCAATTTGCATGTAGGCTAAGCAACCATTTCCATTCAAAACAATTTGCGCAATGTATTGTCAAAATGGCTTGTGAATGCTGGTAACGGCAGACAATCGCAGCCAAAACTTCCGTCATAGGACTTCTCAGTAAGATGAGCAATATTGCTTGACTGAAATTCCGAGTGCTGTTCCACATATTGGAGGTGACTCAGGTGTGGTTGTAAAGTGCATCACTGCAGCTTACTTGGAAGTAGCAGTGATGCTCAGATATGGTAATGCAGCAGGAGGCATTATAATTTATTTATTTATTACCAGTTATTTATATAGCACACACATATTCCGCAGCGGTGTGGTATAAGACGACACCTCCAGCATGCATGTGTGATTCAGAGCTGCGTCCGAGGCCCTTGACTTGGCACACCCACAAAATAGAGTCGACACACATTTGTTTTGTGAAACAGCTGTTGTTACTGCCCCCTCCCTGCCCACAAATGGCTCATTTGACGTCTGCAGCCATATTGCGCCTGCCGATGCAGGACCCATACTGCACATGCGCAGAGTACCAAAAATTAGTATTTTGCACTTTTAGCACTACAGCGACCAGACCTGAATGAGGCCCATTGTAACAGCACGTTGCTGGGAATTGAATTTCCCCATAAGCCTGCTGAGGGCATGTAGGTGGAATTGCAGGTAATGTTGAGGGCAGGGCCATAGCTAGGTGCTGTGCCGGCGGTGCATGGCAAACAGCACATATGCACTGTGGGTGAAATACCGCCAGCAACATCCATAGTTCTGCAACACAATGTGTGTCCGCAGTAGTGTTACTATTCAGCCCGGGCAGCAAAGCCCGATCCCACCCCCCTCTGCTGCCAGAGCTTACAGTGCAGCCCAGCCCCTTCCACAGAGGTTACACTGAACATCCCCTGCCCCAACAACAGGCACTTACAGAGCAGCCTGACCAGTGACCACCCCTTCCCCCTGATGGGAGGTTACAGTGAGCCACGGGCAATGCTGCCCGAATCCCCTTCTCTACCTGCCGCCGCTGGCACAGCAGCTTAATGTCCTCCTCACCAAAGCTTACAGTGACTTGCAGGCTGTAATGCCCTCCCCCTCCCCCCCCCCCCCACGTCAGAGTAACAGTGTAGCAATAAAAACAAGGATACACTGAGCCATGGGTATTCATGTACTTACCCCCCTCCACGCCTCCAAAGCTTACAGTTAGCCGCATCTGTAGCGCCCGATCCCCACTGTCAGACTTACATTGCAGCCCGACAACCCCTCCCCCCAGGAAACACTAAGCCGCTGGCCGCCATGTTCTAGCCCCCTCCCCATGGAGGTCAGAGTGCTCAGGGGACTCCACCTGCCATAATGTGTAAACAGGAGCTCTGCCTGCCGTAATGTGTTTATGAGTAAATCAAGATACACACTTAGCTCTTACTCTCAGGAAACCTACTTAAATTAGAATTTTGTGTACATGTTTGTGTCTGTGTGTGTGTGCGTATCTTTCTATCTATCTATCTATCTATCTATCTATCTATCTATCTATCTATCTATATATATATATTTATATAGGCAATGGAAGGCGGCACTCGGAGACTTTCTCAAGTTCAAAACGTGCTTTAATTCAGGTCAACGTTTCGGGATACGTGCTCCCTTCCTCAGGACACAGCAAATCAAGTGGACTTGATTTGCTGTGTCCTGAGAAGCACGTTTTGAACTTGAGAAAGTCTCTGAGTGCCGCCTTCCATTGCCTATATTGTAAGCCATCGTTGCTCAAGGAGGGCACCGGAGCAGCCACCCAGGAGGGACGAGGAGTGCCAGACCAAACATTGGAGTATATATATATATATATATATATATATATATATATATATATATATATATATAAAAAATGTATGTATGTGTGTATGTAAGTATGTTCCAGCATAACTCTGGAATGCTGGAGCAATTTACACCAAACTTGGTACACATATGACTTCAAATATGGACAAAAATAATGTGGGGGTAAGACACCCCTAGGGGTGGGGGTAGGAAGGGGGTGACATGTAAAAATCCATAGTTTTCGGGGTTGCTGAGATGAATAGTGACACTCTTGATGCCATTTCAGTCCAAGTTCAGCCCCCATCAGCATGGGGGGTGAGAAGGGGTAGTGAACTTAAACTTGAAGATGGGCGCAATGAAAATAGTCTTATAGCGGTAAGAAAAGGTAGTATGTGTGTATGTATGTATGTATATATATATATATATATATATATATATATATACACATATATATACACTGCTCAAAAAAATAAAGGGAACACTAAAATAACACATCCTAGATCTGAATGAATGAAATATTCTTATTAAATACTTTGGAGGTCATTCCGAGTTGTTCGCTCGCAAGGCGATTTTAGCAGAGTTGCTCACGCTAAGCCGCCACCTACTGGGAGTGAATCTTAGCATCTTAAAATTGCGAACGAAGTATTCGCAATATTGCGATTACACACCTCGTAGCAGTTTCTGAGTAGCTTCAGACTTACTCGGCATCTGCGATCAGTTCAGTGCTTGTCGTTCCTGGTTTGACGTCACAAACACTCCCAGCGTTCGCCCAGACACTCCTCCGTTTCTCCGGCCACTCCTGCGTTTTTTCCGGAAACGGTAGCATTTTTTCCCACACGCCCATAAAACGGCCTGTTTCCGCCCAGTAACACCCATTTCCTGTCAATCACATTACGATCGCCAGACCGATGAAAAAGCCGTGAGTAAAATTACTAAGTGCATAGCAAATTTACTTGGCGCAGTCGCAGTGCGGACATTGCGCATGCGCATTAAGCGGAAAATCGCTGCGATGCGAAGATTTTTACCGAGCGAACAACTCGGAATGAGGGCCTTTGTTCTTTACATAGTTGAATGTGCTGACAACAAAATCACACAAAAATGATCAATGGAAATCAAATTTATTAACCCATGGAGGTCTGGATTTGGAGTCACTCTCAAAATTAAAGTGGAAAAACACACTACAGGCTGATCCAACTTTGATGTAATGTCCTTAAAACAAGTCAAAATGAGGCTCAGTAGTGTGTGTGGCCTCCACGTGCCTGTATGACCTCCCTACAACGCCTGGGCATGCTCCTGATGAGGTGGCGGATGGTCTCCTGAGGGATCTCCTCCCAGACCTGGACTAAAGCATCCGCCAACTCCTTGACAGTCTGTGGTGCAACGTGGCGTTGGTGGATGGAGCGAGACATGATGTCCCAGATGTGCTCAATTGGATTCAGGTCTGGGGAACGGGCGGGCCAGTCCATAGCATCAATGCCTTCGTCTTGCAGGAACTGCTGACACACTCCAGCCGCATGAGGTCTAGCATTGTCTTGCATTGGGAGGAACCCAGGGCCAACCGCACCAGCATATGGTCTCACAAGGGGTCTGAGGATCTCATCTTGGTACCTAATGGCAGTCAGGCTACCTCTGGCGACCACATGGAGGGCTGTGCGGCCCCCCAAAGAAATGCCACCCCACACCATTACTGACCCACTGCCAAACCGGTCATGCTGGATGATGTTGCAGGCAGCAGAACATTCTACTTGGCGTCTCCAGACTTTGTCATGTCTGTCACATGTGCTCAGTGAGAACCTGCTTTCATCTGTGAAGAGCACAGGGCGCCAGTGGCGAATTTGCCAATCTTGGTGTTCTCTGGCAAATACCAAACATCCTGCACGGTGTTGGGCTGTAAGCACAACCACCACCTGTGGACGTCGGGCCCTCATACCACCCTCATGGAATCTGTTTCTGATCGTTTGAGTAGACACATGCACATTTGTGGCTTGCTGGAGGTCATTTTGCAGGGCTATGGCAGTGCTCCTCCTGTTCCTCCTTGCACAAAGGCGGAGGTAGCGGTCCTTCTGCTGGGTTGTTGCGCTCCTATGGCCTCCTCCACGTATCCTAATGTACTGGCCTGTCTCCTGGTAGCGCCTCCATGCTCTGGACACTACGCTGAAAAACACAGCAAACCTTCTTGTCACAGCTCGCATTGATGTGCCATCCTGGATGAGCTGCACTACCTAAACCACTTGTGTCTCATGCTACCACTAGAGTGAAAGCACCGCCAGCTTTCAAAAGCGACCAAAACATCAGCCAGAAAGCATAAAAGCTGAGAAGTGGTCTGTGGTCACCACCTGCAGAACAACTCCTTTATTGGGGGTGTCTTGCTAATTGCCTATAATTCCCACCTGTTGTCTATTCCATTTGCACAAATGCATGTGAAATCGATTGTCAATCAGTGTTGCTTCCTAAGTGGACAGTTTGATTTCACAGAAGGGTGATTGACTTGGAGTTACATAGTGTTGTTTAAGTGTTCCCTTTACTTTTTTGAGCAGTATATATATATATATATATATATATAGTGAGAGAGAGAGAGAGAGAGAGAGAGAGAAGTTCCCGCACTCTCACCCAAAGAGACTAGTTTGCTGGGGTGCAAATAAGAGTCCAACCCAGAGTGTAAAATAAGAAAAAATATTAAGAAAAAAAAATGTCTATTTTTTATATATATATATATATATATATATATATATATATAGAAGTCGTAAAGCCCGGCACTCCCTCAGCGAACTACGTGCCCCGGTGCCCTCAGGATGGATACTTGATAGACGATACAGAAACTGCGGCACTCAGGGTCTTATATTCAATGGTTTGTATTGACACACAATTACATCGCGCACCACCAACGTTTCGGGGAGTTCAACCCCTTTGTCAAGGTGTAGGTGAAAGAAGATGAGAGAAAGGATTACTCACCCATTTGTAGAAAGAAGCCCGCCAAACATCGTGCGAACCAGCTCCCGCGCCTCCGTCCCCGTCGCCGGGTGGTGCAGGAAGATGACGTGCGGTGACGCCCTCGCCGCGTCACTGCCGGTCCGTTGCTGAGCAACCCACGTCACAGCCGGCCCGTAACTTGGCAACCCGCTCACAGCGTCGTCCGGGCGGAGGCTGAGGAGCAGGAATAGAAACAAAACACAATGTCACCACCAATAGATTGTGCAGCTGCAAAGTACCATACATAGTACACATAACATGTCCAGCTCTCCCAGGTACAAATATCTCAAATAAACCATGGTATTCCAGATAAACCTGTGCTCATAGGAAAGAACAGACCCCATATAGAGAAAAACAAGGTATACCGCAAGGTTTAAGGAAGAATAGATCACAGAAGGAAAAAATTCAATGATTCCAGGGGAGTCATAGAGATACAAGGCATGCACACTAACATCACCCATACTTAGAGTCAGAAAGTGACTTAATAGTAATATCCAGTGACATGTTAAAGCGGGAGATCCAGTGCAGAGTACAGGATTACATCTGGGCCAAGGGCGCATAGCTTGTAATGCCCGACA